>NC_139347.1:14431462-14696462 GCF_055883805.1 Amblyomma maculatum | reverse complement strand
ATGCATTAATGTGGCATTGATAACTCAATCTTTTTCGTGTTGTCTAGTATCTCCGAAATGTAATATGGCTGCTTTAGATAAGTGTTTTTATTAATACCGGTACAATCATTTAAATGCTGCACAAGAACTTCAGCCAGTAGATTTTTCTTCGGGTTGCTAAAGTCTTCCACCCAATACGGTCGCGAAGTTCAGAGCTCTTGATACGAAAATGATAACTGCCAGTTATTTAAATAACGCCGCTGAAGAAGTGAAAAACAAAACAAAACAAAAAAAAATAAACAAATGGCGGTAATTTAGAAATTTTCCCAATACTTCAGTGCATGCTAATCAATTATAGAATGAAATTTCGTTGTGCAGCAGAGGTGTTTCTTCTTGTCTCACAGAAGAAAAACAGCCAAATTAAGCAGCCCAGGCAAAATCAGTAGCGAAGCAAGACAGTAACTGCGAAAACAAAATTACTACTATCCCTAAGTGATTCTTCAGCTGCTCACTTATCTATTCGGAAAACAACAAAATTCATGGTGGAAAAAAATTCAGGTGTGGTTTACTAGCACGGATATACATGCAATGTTTACAGCTCATGTTTAGAAAAGTATTGCCTCCTGTAGCTTTGTTATGCCATGCCTTGGCACGCTTAGCTAAGTACCTAAATAGTTCCTTGGGTTTTCATTAGGATTAAGGAGACCTAATTAACGTCTTTAGTGCCACTGTGTGATATAGGATGAAGCCAACGACCTTCGATCAAAGCGCAGCTTGAAAGACTGGCAGCTTAATACGTGAAAAAAAAAAAAAAGAAAACTGAGTACCGAAATTGTGGAGTGGTCTATCTAGCACTGTGGCCAGCAAAGTTAATCTTTTTACCTCGGCCCGTGTCTGGTGGCATGCAGTTACTGGCGGCAAGGTTTTCTTGGAGTGATTGCTCAAAGGAGGTTTTAAAGCCACCCCGGCGAAATCCCGCTTAGAATGCTGGCTGTAATTCTTCCGCTTAAAAATGGCCGCTGCATAGAATAATAAAATTACATCGGCATGACTTAGATAGTTGCCAAATAAATAAAGATGCCGTGTAAAAGTGGAGGTCGCAGTAAGAGCAGAAAGTATGCATCGGATCTTGAAGGGATGTCTCAGACGCGGCTGATTAACCGCGCGGCGAGCAGACGACACGCAGTGAGCGGACGTGTAAGCGTTTGTCAGCGCCCCCTGGATCTCCCGCTCCGGAGCATCACGGAAGGGCTTCAGAGTCGGCAGCGCGGTCCGCACACTTCCCCTATTCTAGCCACTGTAGCCATGGGGCGCTGCGCCGCTGTGTGCGCTAGCGCCCTCCGTGGAGATCTTGGCAAAATCTCCGGGCAGCGCGGCCGCGTCGTCTGCTCCGCGCTGCATTGAAAAGCATGTTGTCGTCTTCTCCGCAGTGCTTTCTAGTGCGTGTTTACGTGCGCGCGTGCGGTTGTTGCTCTTCTCCTCCTGCCGCGTTCTGGCTGCCGCCACGTTCCAAGAAAGAGGGCGAAAAAAATTCAATAATTAAATTACGGCACGCGTTTTCGTAAAATTTGTGCGGCAAACGGTAAGGGGTGGTTATCGGCCCTTTTTTTTTGTTAAATTATCTCGCAGCGATCGTATTTTGCATCGCTGTTTGTCCCTGGCGGTGCCGCTGCGGCCATCGCTGAAACGAGTTGGCCTCATACAACAGATACGTCAATCGTTCTATCCTCATATGCGGTCCTGTTTCGGGAGCTAAAAACTGCGCGCCTGCTCGAGGAGATAACTGAACTAGGGATTGCATAGAGTAGCTGTAAGAAGACACATGTCTCCCTGGAGAACAGTCCCCGCCTGCATCGAAAATCGTCACGCATTTCCTCAGTGTTCGTCTCATGTAGAGAGAAAAAGGCCTCAAAAATCGTATGCCTCGGCTTCTGGTCAGTGACCGAGGTCATTAGAAAACCTTTATCGTTAAAGGTAGATAGCCAATTGATTTCGGACGCCAGCGCCGCAGCAGCGAACTTCCCCTGACCGCTGTGGGCATTAACGAAGGGGTCGGGCGGAATGCTTCGTGCATTTGTAGGGAACACGTTCAATGCCCGCCGAAAACAGGCACCACGGCTCCGGTAGCATCTTGTGTAGTCGACACCGGGTGAAGTGAATGGGTCATTATTGGTGGCAACGTTTACTTTAGTTGACCTTGTTGGGGGGTTGCCTAAAACGTCTGTGCCCAGAATTTTGAATGGGCCCCTTTCAAGTCAGCAGTCACAAAGGCAAAGGAAGTTCCCCAACCGGCGCCCGGAGCACTCGTCGCTGTGTACACGCGTATCAATGATTCTACACGAGAAGGCTGGACCCTTCATTATCTGAACAGCATCGACAGAGACATCGGGTCTTCCACATTATTCTTTACTCTTCCGCACATTAACAACACAGGACGTACCGTACCGCCTCGGGTACCTCAATATGCCAGTCGCTTGTCTCTCGCCTTTGAGTAGCGAATCCCTGTTCATGTTTCTTTTTTTATGTCTCAGCGCCTGCCACCAAGCTCTCTTTGGAAACAACGTTCGTGGCGATCGTTTTTCAGTGCAGTGAAGATAGTCTATTAATTAATCCTAATTTCTTGCTTTCGAAAGCACCGATAAAGAACACGCTTCCAATCACCCTTTTTGTCAGCCGGGGAGCCGAAAAACGTAAAAATGAGAAACCTTAGTGGCGAAGAGCGTGTTATTTGCACTCGTCTGTACGCTACCATTCCCCCTCCTCTTCATTCTCCTTCTCCTGCTCCGTGTGCAATTGCGGCCGTGCCTAGCACGCGCTCCCGCGCGTGTGGCTGCGCAGGCTCGTAGACGGCCGAACGCTGCTCAGATGCGGCTGCGCGTAGGTTTTGCCGCTTCCGTCCGCTCCTTTAGGAATCGAGCGCTGGCGTCGCGGAGCAAACTTCAACTTGAATGAGGGCGAAGCTCAGCCCTGCCACCGTGCACTATGATGTGAAAAATGCGCTAACGTGTTGATTTCCTTCATGTATCGGCTGCGCAGTTGATTGAGATACTGCGGTGTGAAATGGTAGTCCAGAACAATGTGACTTACTGGCTCTACATGCCTTGCTGAGAGGCTTATATCCTGTTTGACACAACGATCACGATATAGAAAAAGTTCTTTGCTGCAGTGAACGCAAAACTCGAAATGGGATTCAAAATAGCAGTTGCTGAAGAGGTACGCTAGCCTCGAGTGCACTTACGAACGGCCACGGGTTTGTAATGCCACTTTTTTATAAGCACTCTTTGCTTGCTCTTAGTTTTAAATTGTGATGCTATGCAAGCATGTAGCGTAAACGAATTAAGCACACTGTGACAGTAACCCATGCAACAATGGCATTCTTTGAAGACCCGATGACCACATGACTGCAAAATGGAATCATTTATACTCACTGATTCTCTGTTACCACTTTTGTGTCGGAATATGTGTGCACTGCCGCAAGCAATACAAATTTCGAATAATCCAACAACGTCTAATAACTACACACTGGTATTTTGTAAGACCCTAATGTCCCCATTGGCATTACAACCTTTACGGATGGCAGACCATACTAAAAGCTCGTTGTGCAAGGGCGCTTTGGGTTAGGTCACAACAACAAAAAAAAAGAAAACACGTTCAAAAGGTGCAGTGTTATTTTATGGTATATGGCTGATACTACCTTATTATCGGCACGCACATGATAACCAGGTCTTACCTCCTATGACGAGCTGCGAAGATCCCTGTGCGGAGTCCCTTTCATTGTACACAAGGCACTGGTACATTCCGCCATCCTGGTGTTCTACAGCTGACACATGAAGGAGATCCCGCGACAGAAGAGTGACGCGGGAAGAAGCGACAACACCAGAAGGCTTGGAACTACTACCACTACCGGGCACTAAAGATGATGGGGGCGGCGAGTAGAAGGACGACACGGGGCTTCCGTTGTGAGTCCACAGCACCCCTTGTATGGGGTGGCCAACCACTCGGCAGCTCAGGTTGGCTCCCCTGCCCACGTCCACCACTTGCACTGGCGGCTCGATGCGCGCTGACAGCGGCACTGCAAAAAGAGTTGTCGTTGGTGGTGGCATCAAGGACCAAGAGGGACAAAGCTTAAACTGAATATCTTGTCGATTACTCCGCTGTTCACACAGTCTGAATAAAATTTAACTCCTACGCCCACAGGTCGAATAGATCAGTGTATTTCAAGAATTTAAAAACCAGCCTCGCTACACGCAGCCCTTAACGTTTTCACCCCTTAGACGTTACGTGGAAAACGCTCTTTAATGTTTATGGCCTCTACACAATATGAAAAGCCTGAATCTCGGCTGCGGCCGCTGCTTTTCGATGGAGGCGAAAAGCTAGGCGCCCATGTGCTGAGCGATGTCAGCGCACGTTAAAGATGGGGTTCTCTAACGTGGGCGGACATTGCACAGGAGGTCGAAATTTCCGGAGTCCTCCACTACGACGTCTCTCATAGTCTGATTCACTTTGGGACGTTAAAAGCCCAAAACCAAACCAAACCAGTCAATGAAAAGTTGAGAAAATATGGGACCCCTGCGGAGTAGAAGAACTTGCAAAATACGCTGCAGAGTCAATAACCGTTCACTGCGAGGGGTGTTGGAAGGACTAAGAAATACTTTAGCGGTGACCGATAACATCGCGTTTTTTTAATGCGATAGTATTACGGGTCCCGTGTTGCAGGAAAGTCGGTGTCGGCGTTATGTCTGTAACGCCAAAATCAGAAGAAAGTAAAGGCACAGCAAAAGTTTTGCGGATGGTTCCTTCGCAGCGCGAGGCGAGCACGCAACCACTTCGCCACAGAACTGCATTGCCTCTCTCCGATTAAAGGTGGGCCTAATGTATGTAATGTCTTATGACTGTAAACTAATGTTTAGGTGCGTCATTAGAAAGAAAATAGTAATTACGCAACGAATAGTTAGGCGAGTAGCAAAGAACATTACCGCTTTGCTTACTTGCGATGCAGCACTCACTGAAAAATACTTTCGATCGTACAGCGCTGCTGACACAGATGACACGAGCCGTCGCCTGATACGAAACCATTAACATCCGTTCATTGCCTTCAAGGCATTGGAGTTTAAACTATATCACGTTGAACTCTTGAAGGTGAGGCTTAAGCGTCCTTCAATTTTTTACCTTCGCATTCACGTTCTCGCGACTTCGTCCTTGCAATCCAACACCCTCTATTCATGCAGCGATTTGCCGCTAGGGCAGGCGTATATATGTTCGCTGAAGCTGATAGGTAAACTGGGATGTTGAAGTCACTAAAGCAGCTCAGATTCGAAGAGGTAATGATCCAATGTGTGCTCAGCTTTTATATGGTTGCGGATTTACGAGGATGTTGTAAGGATCATACTGCAAAGTTTGATATCAGAGACTGTTGTTGGGCCATCGGACGCTAATGCCCGGCTGATTATCTGATCAAGCCCTCGAGCATAAAGCTTTACTAGGTTGAAAGTCACTGCTAGATAATAAAGATATCATTTGCGACTTCAATAGCATCACTCATCAATAACCTGCTTCAGAGCTTAAATTTCTCGTGCATGAAAAAACGCAGCCATTCTGCGCTCAATACTGAACGTACTTGCCCAAAGTCCTTGATAAAAGAAAATAAAACAAGTATCATAAGCTTTAAGATGTGTCTATTGTAGCAGAATTTACTCACTGGCAACGAGCAAATCTATATGGGCCTTGTCTTCGCCTGCCGAGTTATTGGCCACACAGAGGTATCTGCCACCATCTTGGACAAGGGCCGTGTGCAGAAGCAGCGCTCCACCGGGAAGCAGCGACACCCTGTCGGAGGCCTTCAGAGCAACAGCCGCTTCTGCATTCCTACTGGAGCCCCGCTCCAGTGAAGAGCTCTCAGGCGTGCGGCTGCCTGCGAGGCGGAACCAGTAGTGCCTCGGAGGCGGCTGCCCATGCGCCAGGCACGGCAACAAGGCACGATCGCCTTGCTCCACTTGAATCGTGCTGCGGTATTCGGTCATCCGGGGAGGAAGCTGGCTGTGAGGCTCTGCGAGCGAGGAAATCAAAGCGTGAAGAACACTCCGTGTTTGCTTTGTTCAGCCATCTGTTTCCTCAACCGTAGGTTCTGCGCCCCAGTGAGGCAGGCAAATGATTAACATAAGTGTTGTGCTTGCGTGTGTCTGACTTCATGGCCTTTACTGTTTTTTTTTCGATCAATACTACGCCAGGTTTCGGCCCCTTGCTTAGTCCCGAGAAGGGGCACGCTTGACCTTGAACAGCCGCGAAGAAGAAGAAGAACGCTCGGTCACCGGCAGCTGATGCTTTCACTCCATATCCGGTTCAGCAGAGTTGAACCCTTCTCATTTATATGTGGGCTGGTAGCTTACAGTCTCGCGTCATACCCTTAAAGGACGAGCTTAAGTGTCCCCAATAATGTAGAACCTTACACTATTAGGGCGGGATAGAGGAATAATGTAGCAGGCAAAGGAAGCTTCCGCCATTGCTATCGCAATTCAACTAGGGTTAACCAGGGTTAAACCACAACTAATTGTTTTCATGCAAACACATCTAAGGAAGATGATTTCTGCATTTGCTTTTTTGGCATCCTCTACTAACACTCATACAGCCCCATCGTGGTTATTCAGTAGTAAGAGCGCTCGACTGCTACGGGAGAGGACGATCCGGGTTTGAACCTGGTCACGGCAGTCGCGTTTCGATGGAGGCGAAGCGCAAGACACAGTGCTGTACGGTGTCAGTGCACGTTAAAGAACGGCAGGTGGTCGAGACATTCCGAAGCCTTGAACTAGGCATTCCTCAAAGCTGAGTTGCTTTGGGACGTTAAACCTTATAAAAAATAAACCACGTTTACTTTTCAGTATTTTTATTTTTTAAACTTATCTACGGACCACCCTCGTGAATACAGCTGACGGCCAATTAATATCGCAGTTGGGCGAATTCGTCCTGGGGTTTCCATAATTGTTGCGAAACATTTCTTTTATGGACAAAGTTATGATATGCAATGTGTCCGCTGTTCTGTCTCTTATCTAAAGAGTTGCGCATGAATAAATAGCCACTCGATCAGGCGTGAAGTATTCTCACCGCTTTGGCAACTATATTCATTTGGAAGTAGAAGCGTCGTATGTTGCTGACCTTCCCGTACGGCACGCGTTTAGAAAGGCCCATCAAATGCAAATTATTTGAAGTAAACATGCAGTTGACTTAGACAGATAGAATAAGTTGTCATGTAATCCACGTAAGCAGCCATTTTGCTTATAAAAAGGATTTATGTTGTTCATTAGTGTATAGTATGCTCACCAGTTAGATTTATACCGTGCTGAAATAAAAAAAAAAGTATATATTTTAACACTATGAACGCTTGGTTTGCTGTTTATCATCGCATTTATACTTTATCTTCAAATTGTAAAGTAAGTGAACTCGCCTAATCGAGTTTTTTGCAGGCTACTTCTATTCTATACATGGGAGCCTTCCTAGACAGTATCTGTCTGACCACGGACACAGTAGAAGACAGCTGCAGTTACATGCAGCTACACATGGCAGGGAGTGCTTACAAGGAAGGCTGACGAGCAGATTGAAGGTGGTATTTACTGTTCTGAGATAGTAAGTGGCGGCTTTCTGTTGGGGGTGTCTACAGTATTATAGGCGCCTCATTTTTGGCTTTGCAATGATGGTTTAGGTTGGTTTATGGGGTTTAACGTCCCAAAGCGACTCAGGATATTGAAGAAGCTGCCTTTACAATGCATTCCCATAGTCGCTATTGTTACATTAAGGCACAAAACTTTGAAATGTCTTTTAAATCCAATGAGCAATAGTAATCTCGAACTACCACAGCCAGTGCTATAGCACCACATATAAGAATCAAGCAGCGTTTGGTTCTCGATTGTTTTAATGCCACACAGACTGAGCAGCCAGAAAGCTAAGCATAATTAAGTCGTTTATTGTGCGATAGAATGTCGCGAGTCCAGCAGCTGTCGTATCATTAACAATGATAGTACAAATTATGCTTTATTTACGCAGGAATTACTAAAAAAATATTATTCATTGTTATAGATTTGACCATGTTATCTGCCAAATTTTGAATCGCAAATAGAACCTCATTCACAAAGGACATCTCCAATTTGATAGAATCACACCTCTCTAGTTAGAGGGCTAAGGCATGCCAGTGATGGTTGGCATGCCAGCCAGTGCAGGAGAGCTGCTTGTCCCGAAAGTGGGTGATAGGGAGGGCAGCGCAATAAAAATTCGAAGCATGCCGCTCTCATATCGATGCTCCGATGAGTCGAAGTGTTCTGGCAGTTAGTGCATTTTTCATCCGTCAATAAAATATGCAACATAAACTTTGTAATAACCTGTGCCGTACACTATGGATAAATTTAAGCTAAGAGAACACAGCTCGGGGGATGAACCTATACAATTCCGCCATTTTATTTTCTTTCATTATGCATGGCCTTACTCCCATAGGTGTATTTCCTGCTTTATATAGGCGCCCGCAACCTCCGCCTCTTGTCGAGGCGAAAAACTCCCGTAATAGTTGCAGCGCCCCCTCGCACCCATGAGATAAGTCTCTGTGGAGACATACAAAGCTGAGGTCACTTGCTCTAACTGGACACGTTCGCGAATGTGTCAGCAGTCCTCTAGCCCTAGGTTTGCCAGCTGGCAACCACATGATTGTCTGACTTTTGAGGCGAAAGCTTTCAACGGCTCATACTGTCAGCGCTCATTTGCTCGGTCACACTATAGCTGTCAATCAAACGGCGTCATGTTGATGTCACCAGAAAAATAAAACTCTTGTCTCCATCGGGAATCGAACCTCCATCCCTTCGATCCTCAGCCGAATGCTTTAACAAACTTCGCTACGCCCAGGCGTTTTATTGCGGAAGCAACACTACGCCTGCTAGACCGTTTCTTCGCGTTAGCCACGTCGCGCCGTCGCGTGGTAGTTACCAAGGGCTTGTGCCGCCGGCTCGCCTCGCAGCTGCTCCTCCGTCGCCTAGCAACGCCATGACGCACGTTCTCTCCTCTCTCGCAGCTGCACTCGCTCCGTGTGGAGATGGTGCGCTACCAGTGCACTTCGGCCAACACCACTTGCTTCGGCTCAGTTGATCAAGCGGCAGTGATCATCATTGCACAACTGTTTGGGTGGTGGACGACGGCAGTTGCGATGCGCGTCTTACTCCACCTCTTCTTTTTCTTTCTTCTCTATTTTCTTTTCTGTCTGCACGAGGCAGCGGAGGTGGCTCAGCTACAGAGCCAGTAGCAGGCCTGTGCATCTTCTTTTCCTTCTTCCTTTAGTCGCAACAACAACTCGGTTGATCAGTTTCGCCATGAACAAAGCCAAAGAAAAGGCCAGGAGATAGGCTGAGAAGCGGAAGGAGAAACGTGCACATGACACCGACGAAGAACGCGCCGCCCGATTAAAAGTAAGCACGATCGAGACGGGCAGGGTAATCCTAAAGTAGGCCTCAACCCAGACAGAGGAGTTCAAAAAAAAGTCGCAATTAATAGTGAAATCAGGAATGCTTGGTAGTCCCCCCCCTTCCCTAGAAATATGCATCCAGAATTTAATGTCGAAAGAAGGGCCAAACGAGCCGAATCTCTAGAGCGACGGTTCAAGAACATGGAAGCAAATGAAGTAGTCTATGTTGATGCGGCAAGTGGCAGAACAGGTGCGGCGGTAGCTTCGGTAGTCGATGGCCGAGGGGCACCGGTATCCGCGGCAGCCATCAGAGGCCGCAACATAGAGACTGCGGAGGAAGTTGCGATAGCGCTAGCTTGCGTAGGAACGGAAGCCAAGTTAGTAATTAGCGACAGCAAAACTGCCACTCAAAATTTTGGGAAGGGGAGGATATCGCCGGAGGCGGCCAAAAGTTTCACCCAAAGAACGCTGAATAGGAAAATTCAGTTAATTTGGACACCCGCTCACGCTACCGTCCCTGGTAACGAGGCGGCTCGCGAGCTAGCCCGAGCTCTCTACTTCCGGGTAGCCGTCGAGCCCCCCGAACACTGGGCATACGACGAGCGTCTGCAAAATTACGGGGAAATCATCGACCATTATAAATTGGGACGTAGACTGGTACCCCCGCCAGATGTTAGACTAAATAATAGAGAAGCTGTCGCGTGGAGGCGGCTACAAACTAATACGTTCATAAACCCGGTCTGGGCGTTTCACGCGCTACCAGACCTTAGGGACAATGATCTGTGTGTGGAAACACTGTGGGGCGAGAGGGACTCTGCACCACATAATTTGGGAGTGCCCATAATCTCCAGGGATAGGACAAAATATTGCAAGTAGAGAATCCTGGGATACCCTGCTGCGAAGCGCAGACCCTGCGATCCAGAACCGCACCGTCCATCTGGCGGAAGAGGTCGCAACAAGCCAAGGGCTAACTGCCAGCCTCTAATCCGCGGGCGCACTACTCCCCGTCTTTCCCGGCACGCGTTCCGGGGGCGGGGAAGAGGACGCCCATTTCCGATGGAATTAAAAGTTGTACAACCAACCAACCAACCAACCAACCGATTGCAGAAACGCCGTGAGAGGTATGCAGCTAAGCGTTCCGCTTCTACTTCTGAGTGTGGCGACTCCGAGGCTAGTTGCTCGAGTTTCCAGTGTGAGTCCTCTTCTGCAGAGCTTAGGCTTACCAAACAGGAATGTTGGAATGTAACTTGGCGGAAACGTCTTGCCGAGGAAATTGAAGAACAACGTAAAGAAGCGTAAAGTTTGGACTTGATGCTCCAAAGATCTACACCAGGGACAAGGTACAAAATCGACAAAGTAGAGATGTAGTCACACTACTTTACCGACCACAAGAGCGTATTCATTGGGATTAATAAACAAGCTACATAAGCTATACTTCGTCTGTCTACGTCGATAAACCGAAGCACAACCAAGCTACACCAAATCGGATCATAAGCTTAGCCAAGCAGCCGTTGCTTCCGCAGTAAAAACAGGTTTAATCAGAGCTAAACCACAGGCGATTTTTTTTCTTTATTGCTGGTCAACACAGTATAAACAGGCATAAAAATCGCTAGCCTACCTTTGGTTAAAGCGATATATTAAAGCTTTTTTATGTTGATCAATCCGTCGACCACATACATCAAATGAGGTTGCTTAGGCCGACTACGGAGAACATGTCTGAGAAATATACTAAACTTTCAATCAAGTTGTCCCTGACAGATCGTAATTTTTTTTTTGCGTGCCTAAATGCCATCCGTGTTATCCAAAGGCTGTGGAGGCCCAGCACCATAATCATGTCGTACGGGCCCTCATCACTTTTTACGGGTAGAAACCGGATGCCGTAAGCATTATTGGGTAGTTCTCTCTTTAATGTTTTTTGTAGAATATTCAAATGAAAAACAGGATTCCAGCAGTTTAAAAACCTAATCTATGGTGTCTGGTCTTATACAGATTGTGCAGTTGAGAGTCCAAGGTACCAATATACGTTCATCATTAAGCCATGTTTTTACGGGTAGGGTACCAGAGTGAAGAAAAACGATTTGACAGTCGGCTGAACTGGCATCTTGCTAACTCTCTTTAGAACATCTTGTCCTGGGCGTCCGCAATATATGCATCGGTGTAGGGGCACGGGTACAAAGAGGTTGAGCAAGTCTTTATAAATTTTTTTTTGGGTTTTCTGGGGTACAGTACTAAGATACTCCACCGAAAACTGTGCATAAAAAAATTGTGAGGCAAAAATAACTTCTCGTAAAACTCCAGTGACATCACGATTTGTGACTGGATAACTAGAATACAACAATATGCGGTATCACATTACCTAAGCTCATTTGCAGCATTGTGCGCAACAAAGCGTCTGTTTGATCACGCAAAACAAATCGTGACACAACGTGTTTCAGAAACAAGTTCAAAAGACCTAGTCCACACCTTTTAATGGGAAGAAACAAATTAGTGCGGCTAGTTAGCTCCCAATTTCAAATAAAAACCACAAATACGTTTTCCGATTTCTCCATGTTCGAGCAGGAGGTGCATAAAAATGGTAGGAAATACAAAATTTTCTTAATCAAAACACATTGCACACTTGCAAGTGCCAAGACTGAGGGATTCGCGCCCTTTCCACCCATCCGCTTTTGGCCGGAGAATGAAACCGCAGACACGATCATCACGTATCAATGATGTCAAAAACGGCCCAAGATAAATAGCAAGAAGTAGAGGTTAGAGCGGACAACCTTGCCGGACAGAATACCAGACAGGCACACATTCTGATAACTGCTTGTTCACAATGATGCGTGCAACACAGTTCTCATACGCCATCCGCACACCTTGTGATATCACCGAGCCAACATTTACATGTTGTAGCATTGCGCAAAGAATTTCGTGCGACACTCTATAGGAAGCCTTCGCAAGATCAAGCTGCATCATAGCAAATCGTTCTACGAAGGCATCACAACATTCAAGAACAGTTCTTGGAACGTGCACATTTGTTCCGATGGTGCGACCTTAAATACCGCACGTTTGAAGTAGCCCTGCAAGATATTTTGTAACATTTGCACTCTTCTGGCAAGAATATTCATAAATACTTTATAATCAACATTTGTGAGGCTTATCGAACGATGAGCCTCAACCGAATGCAATTTAGCTTCGTCCTCACTTTTAGGTATTAAAACCACATGTGCTGTTCTAAATGACGATGGCATTTTGTTTCGCCATAAATGTCGCTAAAGACGGAATGAAAAACCTCAATGATTTCTCCTTTGAAACGCTTATAGAAGTCAGAACCTAAGCCTTCAGGACCAGCAGATTTTCCAACATTCAACTCTGCAATAGCTCTCAATTTTTGTCATGCTGATTGGCATATCCAGCCTTCTTTTAGTTTCGTCTTCTAGTTTTGACATGCGGGACAAGAACGTACTTGTAAACCCCTCTTTTTGGATCTGTCGTCGGCCAAATAATTGCCGGTACTGCTCAACAAAAGCTAACTCAATTATGTCAGTGTCATTCGGTACCTGATTTTTGTACTTTATTTATTTGATTTCATTCTGAGTCGCGTACTTCTTTTCATTACTCAACGAACGGTCCGCAGGAACTTCGTCGAGCCAAAAACGCTCCGCAAGCGCCTGTATTACGGCACCTCTGTACTTGTCTTTATCGATAATTTCAAGTTTACCTTTTGTTTGTCTTTTTAGTTCTTGTACGTTCCAGGCTGAGAACTTTCCAGACATACAAGCATGTCTAGCTGGCAATGTAATTCTTTTTATTTCATCCGTTTGTCAAGGCATATAATGGTTTGGTTTGGTTTATGGGGTTTAACGTCTCAAAGCAACTGGGGTTATGAGAGACGTCGTAGTGGAGGGCTCCGGAAATCTCGACCACTTGGGGTTCTTTAACGTGCCCTGACATTGCACAGCGCACGGGCGCCTTGGTTTTCGCCGCCATTGAAAAGCGGCCGCCGAGGGCCGGATTCGATCACATCCTTGGGCACAGTAGTCGAGCGTCCAAACCACTGCGCCACCCCGGCGAGCTCGTCACGGCATATAATTCTGGCTCTTTCAATTGCATTTATTTTCACCTTTTGTCTGAAATCCTCCCACATAATTACCCAGTTTCCAGACTTTGCTGAGAGTATTGCTTCAAAATATCCTCTTACTTTATTAACAAAATGCTCATCCTCAAGTATCGTGAAACGTACATCATTGCTCTCCTTGTTTACCGTGAGCAAGATAGTAGCGATGAAAATGACGATGCATTTGGTGATAATCACAATGATGACATTATAAATGAAAATGATAATGCATTTAGTTGATGACAATAATGAGAGCAAACCTGATGCACCGTGTGCACCAGCAACGCTTATGCCTTCACCTTTACGTTTCTGCAGTGTAGATTCCACAGTGGTCTTGGAATTTTCGAATACATTCATCAATATCGTCATTGCTGAAATAGAGTCAACGTAACAGTTGCTATAAATACATATGCATTTAGAGGTACGCAGCCGGATGGTAGAACAGTGTTTAATGAGGACGATTCAGAAAGTGTTGAATTTGAGTGAAATACTTGCTTTTCCATTGCTTGCACAAGAAAACGACAGCTCTAAGGTTTAGATTCAAAGCATCGGGTAATCGACCGAAGGCTTGGGACTTGCCATCGAATGTGCATCAGAGCGAAATGGCAAAGAAAAGCGCAATCTAGGCGAAGGCCGTTTCACTTTCTCTTTGTTTTGCGCCGAACTTGGCGGCCGGAACGAGCGTAGAGCAGCGAGGCCAGCTAATGTGCATTATTGCTATGCGGAGCAGAAGGACTACAAAAGAAAAAAAAAAAAATGTGGACCATGCTACGCGACAAGAAAGGGTGGTATACTAAGTGCCTTTAGTCGGTATTCATTCCTCAATCAATGCCTTTGTGCGGCACTTCAGAAAAGCTGAAAGCCCTGAATTTGGGCCGCTTAGCGGCAGTGGCGGATGAAACCGCGGTCACCAGACGGAGGGTGAGGAGGAATTATAAAGAAAAGACAGCATATTTTTTCATAATGCGATGAGAGTCGTAGCGACGGCGAACTGAACTTTGGAGCGAGAATCAATAGCACTTTAGAGCTCCTCCCTCTTCCTCCCGCTTCCCCTTAAAAACTATGAGAAAGACCGAAGCTGAAAACAATCTAACAATAAATTAGAACACAAAATCGAAGGAAGAAGGCAAGGACCACCGAATTTTAGAGCGAATAACAGCCTGCATCGATGCTGCCTTGAGAGGTAGAGAAATGGGAAAAGTCCATACACTCCAGTGGGCAGATGACCACTTCGTGATCGGCTCGTGTCGCATTGCTGTGTGCAGTCCGTTGTTCTCTTGTCTCCGTCATATGGCGAACAAACAATCCGTCATGCATCTGGGATGCGTTCTGGTTTCTCAACGGTGAAAAAAGAAACACAAGATTAGGCTTTCATGAAACCTGTTTGAAGAAAACTGGAATGGTTAGTTGGATTTAACTTCGGCTACTAGTTTCATGATTTTATTCCGATGAATGCTTTAATTTTAAGGCTCGATTCTATAAATGCAATAAGAATTTTCTTCAGGCTAATGGCGGGTGGAAGTAGGTAGTGGGTGAAGGTTGGTTGGGGAGCTGGGCTGAGGTTGATGGATGGAGAGGAATAGACATCCATATAGCTAAAGTGATGGGGTGGGAAGGTTACTGGCGGGTGGTGTTTCCAAAGGGCAGGTGGCGTTCGATTTGGGTCTTTGAATCCAATTTCGCCGTCGCTTTTGTGTTCCGCTGCTGCACGGGATTCTAGTGGACGAAGGATTGTGGATGTAGGTAGGCAGCGTTATGTGTGGAGTTTCTGAAGGATGTAGCTGGGGTGGGGATTAGGGCGCCACACATGAAGAGTTCGGTCGCTTCATTCACAGAGTCCACACATAGACGACGTCAGCATTTTCGCTGAGTTATACTGGTAGTGCCTGTCGCATCAAAACAGTGTGACAACTGATGCGGGGGAATGTCTTTTCCAGCACAAATCCTGTTGCCCGTCGTTTTTGTCAGTTGCTCTCTCAAGTTTCTGTCGCTCCTTTGCCGGTATGTGCACAGAGAAGCTTATGTCACGCAAGGGTCAAATTTTATTTTGGGATAGAACGCAATAACCTGCTTCTTTCCATCCGCCGCGATAGGCCAGTGTGTAGGGCTGTCCATCACTGAACCCAAGTGTGTGGGATCAAATCGCGGCCGCTTTTTGGTGCAGGCGAAAACAAGGCGCCTGTGTGCTGTGCGATGTGAGTGCACGTTAGAGAACCCATTTATTTGACCACATCCTTCATCCATCATAACATTCCTTTTATGCCCTGAGACAATAAACTTCGCAAAAAAAAAAAAAAAAGAACCCAAGGTGGCGGAAACTTCAGCAGCCCTCCCCTGAGGCGTCTGTCATAGCCTGAGTCGCTTTGGGACGTCAAGTGCCATAAACAAAACCAAACCACTTCCTCAAAACCTTAAATAATAAAAAAAATATTAAAATATCAAATGTTTATCTCACATCACAGTTGAGAATATTTTCTTTATTGGTGAACCTTTTTGAACACAGAGTTCCCAGCCGTTCTACACAGTAGTGTGCCAAGAAGATGGAGCTACCGGTCACGTGTGGCAAAGCTTCAAACATTTGACTCTGACTCCGGTGTAAGAGTTCATCACTCATGGTTCTTTTATTATACATGGTATAATAAAAGAACCACGAGCGATAATCTCTGAGTGATGAGCGCAAACCCTGCTCGTTTTTCCTTCTGAATCACAATGAAGTAGATGGGGTCGAATCAGCTGACAGCTTCCGAATGTGCACGATGTTGAAAATTTAACACGAAAAAAGAAACAGGAAAGGTTTATAGCCTCTTGACTCTACGTTAGTGGGCCAATTGAAAATTTATATACAAATATAAAGCAATTTTTGAGTTACTGCTGAAGAGAGGACGTCGTGAATGTAGAATGATAGGCATAAATGCTTTGAGGAAAAAAAAATAGACGAAAGTAAACGTGCTCGAGAAGGCTCTCAAAATACCTTCAGAAATATTTTAACTAATTATCGCTATATATTACTGTGGACGGCCATGTAAAAAAGAAAGGCCTGTGGCAACAGCCAAAAGCAACATAAAATTTTGGCTCACAAGCAGCGTCAACAAACAAGCAGCCGCTGAACATGAGACACTCGGGGAGGGCATTTAAAGCACGTAAGTTTATAGAAGTGCTTTTCTTTTTACCTCAGTGGTCGTCCTTTGTCGACAGTATAGTCTTCAACAAAGTCATGTTTTGTCATATGTTTTGCACCTGACGTTTCAGTCTGTATATACTGCGACAGCGAGAAGAAAATATCTGGAGCAGGTTCGTATAACAGCATTCATTGCAACAAAAGGCTGGTACACAAATTCTCGTCATGGGAGAGCGGTAGCTAAGTCCAAATGTCAGCAGATACTGCGAGCAACGGCTGCCGTATTATTAGCGCCATCCGGCCAGTCGACAGATAGCTTCGCCGGCATCTTCTGGCAACACTGCAAGCTTCGCGCATCTGCGCAAAGTTCGGTTAAAGGACGGATAATGGTGACTTCTTCGTATTCCGAAGCTCCTATACCCTGTTTCGAAACGTATAGGCGGCCCGACTAACTACAGAGCGGAACGTACATTGGGCTTTATATTACACAGGGTACCCTGGGGTGCTTCCAACAAAGGCGCGACCGCTGAAAGGCGCGAGCGTATTTTGGGTGGCCTTTGTTCCCCCGCGCTCCGCTTCGACTGGGCCGGGATGGTCGTGGAAAGAGAGGGGGGGAGGAGGAGCTCTGCATTCGAGCAGGCTGGCTCGGCAGGGAGATTACGCTAATTAACCAAACGGGCTGGAAAGACTGCCTCGACGAACTATGGGTGAAGTCTTAATTGGGAGTCCCCACTAAGTGGCCGAGACAAGTTATGTCAGAGCTGTTGTGACGGTGCCCCGCGGGATAGAACGAAGTGGAAGCGATGTCCGCAGAGGGCAGGTTGGGAACAATTGGGCCGTGGTCGTGAGAGAGCACCGCTTCATAACTATATAGAGAGAATAAAAACCGCGAACCGACAATTTTCGAGGTTCATGGTGTGATTTGCACAATCCTCTTGCGCAAGGCATTTCGTGAATCACAAAGCGAATGCCGGATGAAGAAGGGCTGCACGTAGAAAAGTCTGTTCCAAAGCATAGTGAGGCCAGTGACTGCTTACGATCAGATTTGTATTTTTGTCAAAAAGCGGTAACCTATGAGCCTTCAAGTAAGTAAAACATTTAGCGCAAGAAAAAAGAACACAAAGCACAAAGAAGAACACATAAGACGTTTGACGGGCGCTAACTATACCAACTCTTTATTCAAGCCGAAGTACACAGCTTATATATGAAAAAATCGGGCCATGTTTTTGTGTTGACTGCTACTGTTTTATCTGCCCCCTTCTGCGCATGCTCGATTTTTTCATATATAAGCTGTGTACTTCGGCTTGAATAAAGAGTTGGTAGTTAGCGCTCGTCAAACGTCTTATGTGTTCTTCTTTGTCCTTTGTGTGCTTTTTTTTGCGCTAAATGTTTTACTTAATGGATCACCAACTAGCCCGGCAACATGCTCTCCTCAACTATGAGCCTTCATTGAAGACTAATTTCAAGAAAAAAATTTATGAATGAAGAAGCTTGCATTTGGGATTTTGATCTTTTTGTGATCGCAGATGCATAAAAATACGATGGCGACGTACTGTGGCGTCAGCTATAAAGGTTCGACGTTACCACTCTTGAGCAATTGCTCTTGGGCGCAGAAGAAATCCATACAGGCGTTTGATCGTTAGCCGCTATTCTTGATTTGATGTATAGGTAAACTGATTGAAATCCACTCGTCAGGATGTTTAGGCGGTACAGTTCATTCGCGTATGCTGGGGCCGTAACCAGCATGTGAAGAGCTCGGTATAGAATGGCGCCGTTCTTATACCCGCGGTGCCTTGAGATGCGTTATTCAGGACAGTTTTGCCCAATTTAAGCTGAAATAGTTAGGGCAAAACGTTTTGAGGTCAATTCAGGCGCAATTGCAAGCGCTTAGGACCGTTATCGCAATTTCCATTTAACGGGCTAGATTTCAAGAAGTGGACATTCACTCTTCCTGTGAAGGTACATACAGGCATAAACGAACCTCATGTCACTCGCAACAACGACGAGATGGTGCGCAGTAAACGTGAGTGTGTTCCAAGAAGAACATTATCTTTTCTGAAACAGGCGTGAGCGAAATGCACGATACTGACCAGCGACGATCAAGGAACATACATATTCGCTTCACCTAGAGGATAGAGTATGGCGATTGAAACCAGGATTTGAAACCTACGCCTACGGAACATTAGCCACTTGTGTTGTGCTACAGATCTATCTAGATTAGTATCAACATCGAGATATAGGTGTAAAATTCTATTCTCGGTGGGCTACACTGAGTTTAATTTTGAATACATGCTTTTCTGCATGTTTGCGGTCCTTCTGTTGTAGCGATGTGCAGCCGGTATTTCTACCCGCTGTGCTTGTTTGCCTTGAACTGTGGTCTTCTCCGCTTTTCGTGATTTATTTTTTTCTTAATTACTCGCATAGGGTATAAGGTATCAAACACCTGCAGGCAACTGTAATGCGTGAACCATAAAAACAAATACCTTGCAAGTCAATACAATCTACTCTTTTCACCCAAAACAGTGGTTATTGAAACGTATTTTCTGCAATCTTGTTCGGTCTGGCGGCTGAGGCTCAATCGGATTTCTCTCTTCTCGTGCCTCTTTTTGTTCGGTCATCGACAAGGCGGGCATCGCCATGTAATTTTTCACTTCTCTAAGTCCGCGTTTCTTGAGTCCGTATATTTCGACCTTTCCATCCACTAGCTGGCAGCTTACATAAATAAGAATAATGTTCTCCGGTGAAAGAATCCAGAATCACTCTCACGTGGATAGGGACAAAGAACATCCACTTGTTTCTGAACCACCAGTGTGAAATCAGACGCCAACAAAGTCAGTAAAATTCAAATTAAAGTAGCGGAAATATAACATGTTAAAAAAAAAATAGCACCCGTGGGTGTCTATTAATTCGCACAACTCAGCAGCGCTCTGGAAGTTAACGGATAAAAAAAATTCCGAGAACCACTGTGGAATCTACACTACAGAAATGCGAAAGCCGGAGCATTGCTGCTGCAAACGGTGCATAACATTTGCTCTTATTATGATTATCAACTAAAAGCAGCGTCATTATAATCGGTACTGTCATAATTGTCATTATCACTAATTGCAGTGTCATTGCTGTCGCTACTATCACCTTCATGGTAGACAAGGAGAATTATGATGTGCGATGTACGATTTCGGGCGTGGCGCTGTTGGTTAAACCGCTTGACTGGGGATCCGTGGGATGGAGGTTCGATTCCCGAGGGAGACAGGATCTTTACTTGTCTTATGACGACATCAAGATGATCGACAAGTGTCGTTTTAGCGCACATCTCGCATAACTCTCGCGCGCGAGATTTCGTTCCAAGAGCATAGAAAGGCTTTCGCCTTAAAATTAAGTGCGCAAAAATCAGTCATCCTAAACTAATAAATTTTCGTTTTCCTCTTCTGATTTTAAAGGTCTGGTTGTAGCTTCAGTCGACGCTGACAGAACACAGCTACAGTAGAGGTAAGGTGCTTTAAATTTCGCAGCCCTCCACCTTTCCTATAGTGTTCCTGCCATTGCAGGCAGCGCTCAGACTCGCTCAGAAAGCATTTACGGCAACACAACATGGCGTAGCTGCGGCACACTTCCCCGCAGCAGCCTTGTCCGACATTAACGTAGACATGAGAGCAGATATTTACATAGACTTACCAGCGCACCTCGCGTGCCTATTTTTTTTGTGGCGGTGACCGAGTGTTTTACCTTTTTCTTGCGCCGAGCACGACATTCAAGCCGGCAACCTCTACTGCCACTCCGCTAAGCGCCTGCACGCAGGTCTGCGCCCGTAAAGCGATTTGCGTAAGAGCGCTCGACGAGGTTGGCGTGCGCGTGCGGCAAGCGGAAGCGAGCGGCGCACTCGTGCAGCTGGGTAGAGCGCGGGATTAGGGGCGACGAACGGTGCTCGCTGGGCAAACGCGGCTCAGCCAGAACGGGGAAAAAAGGGGAAGCAGCAGCGGATGCAGGGAAGCAGCGGAGTCGGCTGAAGACAGGAAGCAGCGAACCTCGTTGGGAGATTAGGGAAGCGCAGTGCCATTCCGATGAAATGAATTGGAATAACTCTATCTTCTCTGACTGAAGAGAGAACGGGAAGGTATTTCTTTTCACTCTGGCGGCGGTTGCTCGGCTGATCCCTACACTGCCGCGCTATTAGGGGAGAAAACGTACGGAGACAGGTTTTATTTGATTCGAAAGTTTCTCTTAAGCCGATATTATGAGGGCTGACTTAAAAACTTGGCTGGGAAACGGAAGTCACAGAGGCCGAGACCAGGAGGTCGTTGAAATAAAAAAAAAAAAGCAAGAGTATAAATTTTACCAGATTAAGGCACTGATAAAAATAACACACAACAGCTTTGCACCATGAAAGTTCTAGCGGCGCAATAGATGTTAGGCAAACTATGACATGAAAGCAAGAGCAAGAACGATAACCTGAAGGTTCTAGACATTTTGTGGGAAAATTCGGAACGGTATTCTTTCTCATAGTGTGTAACTGCACGATAACAATCCAGACATTCTCCACCAGGAGACTTCTAGATTTTTTTGTGCCAATTTTCAAAAGTGCGCTTCATTGTTTCTTTTTTACGTTTTTACTTGTGTTTTGTGAACGCTGGACAAACTTTAGAATGGTAATTTTGCTATGCCCATGAAGCTCAATCAGTTTCTATGAATGCGTTGATTAAAAGCATTCCACGATATTTCGCAGGATCCTCACAATTATTTTGAAAACGCAGCCAGTTTTAACCACTCTCTGTGAGCGCAAGAAAATATATGAGCCGATATTTGCCACGCATCGAAACCTTTTCAGGGGCATTTCAATCAATGTGTGCATATAGTATCGTATAGTATCCCACGGTAACCCCAAAACTGAAAGGTGTCCTAGAACTCAGGAGCTGTAGAAAAACAGTACATCCTCCTTTATGAGACAAGCTTTTTAAATAGCTTAGCTGAAGTAGATTATAATTGTCAGAATGTGAATGAACGTTGAGCAGAATCATACTGCCTACCCGAGCGCGTGCGCGTGCGTGTACGTGCTTGTATGCGTGTGCATATATGTGTGTGCTTGCGTGCGTGTGTGTATGTGTATGTGTGCCTATATCTGCGTGCGCGTGTATATATATGTGTGTGTGTGTGCGTGTGCATTTTGCGCATGGAAATCTCACATATAGAAACTTGTACGTATTTCTACAACGAGCGTAGCATGCCAAAGAACGTTGGTTTGTGAATGCCGATCTTGCCATTCTTGTTGAATAGAATCAGACGCCCTATCCGAGCGCGCGCGTGTGCCTGTATATATGTGTGTGTGCGTGTGTATATATGCGTGCGTGCGTATATGTGCATATGGGCGTATATGTGTGTTCGCGTGTATATTTGCGTGTGTATGGGTGCGTGCATGTGTATATATAACACATGTATGCGTGCGTGCGTGCGTGCGTGTGTGTGTGTGTGGAAATCTCACATACAAAATTTCTCTTTTTAATACTGTACGCATTTCTACGATGAACAGGCCGCTTGCCAAAAGGCACTGGTTTGTGAATGCTGATCTTGCGAGTATTGTTGAATAGAATCATATAGCCCCCGACCATGCGCGAGCGTGTATATGTGCGTGTGTGTGTGTGTGTGCGTCTATGTGTGTTCACGTGTATATTTGTGTTTGTATAGGTGTGTGTATTTGTGTATATAATGTGTGCGTACGTGTGTGTGTGTGTGTGTGTGTTTGTGTGTGTGTGAGTGTGTGTGTGTGTGTGTGTTTGTGGATATCTCACATACAAAATTTCTAAATTTCTCTTTTTTAATACTGTACGCATTTCTACGATGAACAGGCCGCTTGCCAAAAGGCACTGGTTTGTGAATGCTGATCTTGCGATTATTGTTGAATAGAATCATATAGCCCCCGACCATGCGCGAGCGTGTATATGTGCGTGTGTGTGTGTGTGTGCGTCTATGTGTGTTCACGTGTATATTTGTGTTTGTATAGGTGTGTGTATTTGTGTATATAATGTGTGCGTACGTGTGTGTGTGTGTGTTTGTGTGTGTGTGAGTGTGTGTGTGTGTTTGTGTGTGTGTGAGTGTGTGTGTGTGTGTTTGTGGATATCTCACATACAAAATTTCTAAATTTCTCTTTTTTAATACTGTACGCATTTCTACGATGAACAGGCCGCGTGTCAAAGAGCACTGGTTTGCGAACCATTTGTTACGCGTAACTGTAAGGACGAAAATTCTGGTACACGCACTTTGCTACTCGCTTTCTGACTAATCCTTTAATTGGTGGCTCTGTAATCTAACACGCATGCTCATTAGGACACAGTCGTAAGCTGCCACGATCTGGGAAAGACCACGCGACATAGGTATAAAGCCCAAATTGACCAAGCGTAGGAACTTGCTTGCGTAGCTCAAGCGTAGCGTGTCTTTCAAGAGCGCGTCTTTCGGTTCAAGAGTCGCGGGTTGCCATCTCGTCCTCCCATCTAAACGAAGCTACCTGAACTCGACGATGCATGCTATGCGGTTACGTGGCGTTACGCAACCTGCTGACCAGCGCCGGCCAACCTTCACCTGGTCACGTCACCTGTCGACTGCAGTCCGTGACATGCTTGGGATTTTTCACTCGCGACACCAAAAACAACAACTTCGATGTAAATGCCTCAGTTTCTGCAGAATGGAGTTCTTAAATCTGTCGCGTTGAAATATCCGCATCGTTCTTTTCTTATAGCACGCGACATTTTTGTCGAACCTATCACTAGATTCAGTATAAGATGAATAAAAGAAAAAAATTGTAGAGGGCACTTCGGATCACTAAAGGGGGAAGGGGCGATTCCATTATAGCGCGGTGGATCCCAGCCCTCCACTACGACACCTCTATCTCCCTCTATTCTTTCACCCCCACCTTCCTCTCTTCATTTAAGGCGTGGTGCATGTGTCCGCGGAAAACTGTGACAGATACTTTGTCTTTTCTATCCCGTAAATCAATTTCGAACGCCGTTGATACCTGATGTACTAACGCCACAACGACATCCGGGTCTGACTCTGTTTGCTGTGTGGTGCGGCATTCGAGGAAGCAGCAAATGAAAGGCGCCGCGCGGACGCCTGGATCGGACGGCCGGCGGGGTCAGCTTCGTATATGCATGAATCGACTGGTGACGTAATGACCTGTCGTCACTCTACATCGCGCGCCCATTGTCGAACACAACCAACATTTCATCGAATGCATTCAAAGTTCACCGGCGTTCTATAATTCGCTTAAAGGAAATTAAAGGCGCAGTATCTGTCACTCGCGTAGTCCCGCTATCCTCACGGTAGACAAGGGGAATTATTATGAACGCGTCACGATTCTGGGCGTGTCGCAGTTGGTAAAGCGCTCGGCTGGGGATCCAAGGGATGGAGGCTTGATTTCCGGTGGAGACAGGTTTATTTATTTATTTTTAACTATCTCCCTCGATAGTATGACATCTTCTGCCGATAGCTTCTGCCGACAGCTTGTGATGACAACGATGAGGCATTAAAGGTTTTCACCTTAATAAGTAGGAAATCAGCATTCCTCGTAGAAACACCGAAACACGAAAGGGCAACAATAAGGCCAAAGGCAAGCGCGAAACAAAGCCGGGGAGAGCCTTGTTTAGTGATGGCAGAGAAACAAAGAACGTTAATGAATGTCCTGGGTTCAAATTCCTAATTACATAGGCTGAGGCCAGAATGCGGAGCCCCGCATAAAACTGGCGTGTACCACCAAGAACGGCTATAGCGTTGTGGGCTGTGCAGCGTGTGGAACGGCCCTGTTGCCCCAGGACTAAGCGAGGTGTTGGGAGTGAGTTTGCGGGGAACGATGACAGCAGGGCGACACGCTTGCATTGTGTACGCGCGTTGCCTGCACAGCGAACACTTAATTTTCTGGTCGCGAGAGTGGTCTGAAGTGTATGGCGGTTGTGAATGTCCCAGGGAAGGAAAAAATAGCTCTTGGTTTTCTGATTGTTGGAAATTCGCGGCGTCTCTATTTTAGCTTCAATATAGAGGCGTCACTATTCTTGTTTTTGTTTCAATGATCGACTGCTGCAGGCACCCGACACCATCTTGAGCTGCTAATCTATAACCCGCGGCGGGTAACCGGGAGCATCATGTAATCTTTGATATACCGGCGGCTGTCCCAGCTAAATCTAACCAATCCTTTTAAAAAAATACTGTCGGTCCCTGCCTCCAAGCCTAGCGAAATAAACTGAGAGCTGTTCAGAGGCACTACTATGACTGGGGTCCAAGTCGACGTTCACGCGGCTGCAACACAGGAACCAAGCGGGTTCGGCGAGCGGCAGCCATCGAAGACGCCCAGTACGCAGCGACGACTATGGTTCATCGCCACCACGGGCTTCCGGTAACCACCTTGCCGGGTCGAAAGGGTGGGGAGCGACCCATTCATGTATAATTGCCCGTCTCTTTCGCGAGGGTGACAGCAAGGAAGTTTTCCCAATTGCTGGCGACAGCAAAGGCTCGCAGCTTTTCGCAAACGGAACTGCAGTCACATTCTGAGAATAAAGTACCGTGGGGAAGCGACCTTTACCAAGGGCGGACTTCTGGACACCCCGGATTGTGCAAATATGGTGCTGCATTTCCACCGCCCGCGCAAGATCGTCATCGCCAGCAAGGAAGTTCACACTGGCCGCATGGAGGTGTGCGAGAAGGCTCAATACCACCTCCGGCCTTGGGAGGAACTTCGAATGTTTGACAGTGTTTTGCTGATTGGACTGGCCGACATGAACGGAGAGCAAGTAAGAGGGGGAGTTGCATTGACCATCAGCTCTGTTCTCTTCGCTTGACCTGTACAAACTTCACCATGTAGAAAGTGTGCATCAATTTCTTTTTGTATTCGCCTCTCCTCCTTGGCTGCTCGATGCGATGATGTAGCGTCTACTCCT
Organism: Amblyomma maculatum; assembly: GCF_055883805.1. Classification (NCBI taxonomy): domain Eukaryota; kingdom Metazoa; phylum Arthropoda; class Arachnida; order Ixodida; family Ixodidae; genus Amblyomma; species Amblyomma maculatum. Next base: position 14,670,918 of record NC_139347.1, on the reverse strand, counting down.
GGCAAGTCTGCGGTGAAGCTTATGCCCCCGAACCCCGATCACATCAGCATGTAGCGTAGTCTGTAGTAATATTTTCAATCTTCATATTTCTTATTTTGTAAAGACTACGTAGTTCACTGTTTTTACTCTCTGCTGGAAGGAATGAGTGTCAAAACAAACGCTCTAGGTCGTCCTGAAACATAGCTGACTGAAGCGCCGTATGAAGCTGCCGTTTATGCTAAGTAGCTTTTAATGCGAAATAACTCATACGCTGAAGTACTGCTGAAAGGTTTACGAGTTGGTGATTCATGATCAAGCTAGGCCCCATCGTGAGTGGAAGAGGAACACACAGAAGAGGTACGCGGGTCAATCACTGGTTCCATCCGGCGATTGTCCCGTGTACTTCTTCCGTGTTCGTCTTCCACTTACGCTGATCCTAGATTAATCAACTCAGACGCCCACCCCCACATATCAAAAGAGTCGTCCGGTCTTGGTTCCTTGTGCCGTTGCTATGATTAGCTGAGCTGCTTTCTGTGGTCACAACCACGTGGCCTCGCGCGGGTAATTCAAACTCAATACGGTCGGCTCCAACGCGCCTGTCTCCTCGGCTGGTCTTCCAAATCGCCAGCCAGCAGAGTGAGCGATGGAGTGTGTGCCGCTATGGGAAAGGGCTTGCTTATAGCATCAGTAATCATTTCGTAAACGCTAGCCTGTGTGAGAGAGACCATTCAGGCCGTCCATGCTGGTGCTTAAACGTAACACGAGGTTTATTTAGTTGGCAATATCGGCAGGGTAGACATTGCTGTTTGACTGAAGGAGCCTGGAACATCCAGCCTGCACTTGGCGTGGTTAAACATTTTTGCGTATAATAAATGCACATAACGCTCGCCAAAAATAAATACAATAGAAATGCTACTTAATTCATTATCTAATAGCAAAAGTTGGAAAAGAACAGTCGTAGAATTCATGCGCTAGTTATCAGCTCTTCCTCCTCTACATTAAGCATTGTATCAATCTCTCCTCATCATAATTCAGGCCCATTTACACTTCCGAGTCGCGACGGGTGTAACCGGCTGTCGCAAGCGACCGGGGAGCCGCTCAGCTCGACCTATGTTCACACTTGAAAAGGCGGCCCGTGGTTCGGTTTCCCGAATCGCTCTCGTTGGGAAGAAGACTTGTTGGTCTTGACATTTCACCAGCAGTTAATGTGAAGCCGCATGTAAAACTGACTTGCCTTCTCTTCGGCTGCATCGCTGATTGGCTACCGGTTTGCTACCAGCAGTGACAACGCTGGACAATCAAGCAGTGCTCGACAGGCCCGCGAAACACTTTGCTACAGTCACTTTTCGATCAAAATGGTCGCGCAGCCTCTGCGAGCCGCAAGTGTGAGCGGCCCTTTAGGGTAGGTAGCATATGTGCTTAGCTAATAGAGAAAAGCGCGCAACTTTGTGAACGCTATTGAAGAAAGACAATGCGCTTAGGGATTACGAAGGTCGGCATATAGTGCCTACCCTTGCGTTATTATTCGTACGTCGTTTCCTTCCGCGGTATCGTCTATCGATGAAAATGCTGACATAGACCTAAGCCTCGATAGCCTGATAATGAGACTATTGCAGGAGACGCTTAGAACATGATTTAAACTATTCCAAAGATGGCTCCTCGGCAACAAGTTGCAGTGGAAACGCCACATGCTCCCGGTAAATAAGTGCCTATAGGCCTGAGCGTCTCACCTGTCACGATGATCCTGCCCCCAGTAGCACTGAGGTGGCTCTGCCCGGTCAATACGTTGTGCAGCTGGCACCGGTACGAGCGGTGACTGTCGGCGCTCTCCACGTCGCGTACAATCAGCTCACCTGTCGGCAGCATCATGTACCTGCTCTCTGCACCTGCACGGGGAAAGGAAGAAAGAAGTGCAGAGAGGCTTAGTGGCTGGGACGGGACCACGATATTACAACGTGCCGTTGTAATTTATACAGCTGGAAGCCAGGTTCTGGCGTAAGTACATAAAGAACGTCCTTACCTTCAATGTATAGTGCGCGTAAAATTAGCAACAAATCAATCCATCAGTCAATCAATCAATTAAAAGCTATTTGAATGAGTGGCTCAACAGCTGCAGAAAGAAAAAGACTGGCTAAGTAAAAGTCTGCTTTAGCTTGTGTCTAAATTCCAGCGGTAGCTGACCGCTGTGGTCAGCTATTTTGTAGACATATAGTAGTGAGGCGTTTTTTTGTACACTATTTTGTACACATATATGGAGCTTGCATGAAGCGATGTATGCTGGGAAATCCGCCATGATGTTGTCGTTGACAGCAGACGACGCAGCATGGCCATTGGCACGACACTGCCACACAGTCTCGTCTACATGGCCGAGTAGTGCATACAGACGATGCTGGCGCTATCGAACAGGCCGACTGCTGGCTCCCTTCACGGTTCTAAAAAAAAAAAAAATACAAACATCTCCACGAGGGCGAGAAGGTAAAGGATTCATCTAGCGACGCCAACGTGAATGGCTCGCTCGGGCCAACACAAGCGAAGTCAACGTCAATCCGGGCAAATCAAACTACTCGCCAGAACTAAAAATCTTGAATGCCGGTGATGTCGACGGATGGTCACAAGTCCAGACGCATAGTACAGTCAGTCGTCTGCGCGTAGCTTGAACAGGTCCACGCCGCTCTGCCTTGCTTTGCTTCATAGCGCGCCCGATGTTTCGGGCACAGAGTCGACGCGTACGTTCCTCAGGAATCTGCCGACAATTTCCCTCACATAAGGGATGCGCACGAAAAGCTGTCTGTTTGCTCGGTGGACCGTCGAAAACGACAAGGCATTTTCTCAATTCAGCCTGGCTGCGCTGCCCGCCGTCTGCTGCAGCGACAACATCATGACAGGTTACCCAGCATGCATTGCTTCATGCAAGCTCCCTATAGTGTACACGTATAGTAGTGTGCGAAAATTAGTCCGCCGCTTTATCTCAAGAGCACAGTTTTATTTAGGAGTGAATTGGTGGTGGATGATGTGGGTTTCGCCTCCTTTCGCTAGCGTTTCCTACGTTTCCGTTGTTTCGAGCGCGATCTTAATAAATGAGAGCTTAATTGCAGGACAATGATTGGTCGGCTGTTTGTGTGACGTCACGACAGCGTATGCAGTGGCTGAGTTGCATGGGTTGCCAACTTGGCCAGAACATTGAGGATGGGAAGTGAGCACACCGGGACCGGCCCTGGCACCCTGGATCACGCATGCTACATTTAGGCCATGCAGCTACGTGTACATATTAGTACGTTCGTACGGCTTAGATAAAGCGGGGTTCTATATACCTATCTCACTCACGCCAATTTGGGCAGGTGGCAGCTGGTGATGTTGCTAGGCGTTTATTCGTGAGGTGGCGGCGACTGTGAGCTTAAAGTGTGAGCGGTGCCATAACATATGTAACAGGACAAATCACGAATGCTGAAATGTTGCGTTCTACACTGTCATGACACGTATAACTGCGCAATGCCGCATTACTCAACAATTTGCTGGTACCGTATGCTAAGTTGTGAGTTATTTAGAGAAATTACGTATATTCATGACGCATATTCATGACAATGCTTGAGCAGCTTTAGGTGTCGTTGCGAATCTTTTTTTTCTTTTTTTTTTTTTTACTGCGCACATTTTTATTTTAAGAACTATGAGATGTTTTGTAATGACATGTTTTATTCGGCCTGCACTGCTAGGTTGGCATATTTTATGATATGCAGATAAACGATTAGATAATTAATGAGCTGCGTTTAAAGGACGCTTTATTTTTCTAATGGAACATACTATACTGCAAAATTGCAAGCCGTGAACATCTAAGACAAGTATTCTTCTAAAATTATTTATTCGTTTCTTATTCGGCACTGTGACGTGAAATATCTAGCGTCGAAAATACCCTTCGGTAGGGTTGTTTTTGTTGTAGTGGTTATTGTATTTATATACAAAAGAAAGGAAAAGATGTTTGCCAGCCCCGGTATCTGCTATCTGATATCTGAAGCACCTTAACTGGGGCGGCGGAAATAGAGGTATAGCGAGGAAGGGGTAGAGGAAATCAAATAGGTGAGTGATAGAGAGAAAGGAAAGGGTAGGTAAAAATAAAAATAAATATATACACTATAGAATAATATATAGTAGTTTGCTTCAGGCCCCCCCCGCAAATGACTCAGGTCACTGAGCACTCGTCGCATCGGGCGGGCCTCTGCAATAGCTCTGCGTCCATGTAACTGTCTACGACGCCCGGGGTGCACAAAACAGTATACACCTCGGGCGTCGTAAACAGTTACATGGACAATGAGCTTATTCAAAAAGACTTCTTGACTTCGGGTAAGGTGGTTTTTCTCGTAAAAGGTGGGTCTGGTGTGGCCAACTGCATGCGATGCTGACTGAGGCTCCTGTACGACTCTAACTCGCGGCGGCATATCTCATCTACTCTGGGATTGCCCTGCTTTTTCTACTGGACGCTCCGAGATCAAACCCTACCGCCTGAACTACCGTTCCCTTCTAGAAACTGATGCTAACACACAGATGATATTTGCCAAGTATGGCTCGCTTAGTGGCCTGGTTAGAGCAATGTGTTTTGAGTGGCGACCTAAACAATGAAGATTCTGTCTACTCCCCTTTATCCCCATCCATGGCCATGAGCCTTCCCATTCAATAAAGGACATTCAATCAATCAGTTACATGGACGCAGAGCTATTGCGGAGGCCCGCCCGATGTATCGCTGATTTTGTTTTCACGCATTGCACAGTTATATAATGACGACGCTTGCTCTTTTAAGCATCAAGTAAAAAAGGTGCATAATCACATACGGCGTGTGCGTATGTGATTATGTAGGAGATGAAAGCTTTTGGCGGCACTGCAGTGCTGTTTTATAAACACGCAATGCACAAAACAGACTAAACGAAATTTCAGATACGTATTTTGAACGTTGCATATCTCAAGCTGCATATGCTGATTAAGAAAATGTGAAAATAGAATTTACCGTAGGAATTAACGGCCTTCAAAAGTTCAGAACAACATTGCCTTGAAAATGCGAGTGAAAATCGACCAAATAAATTTCCTCATTAATCTCGTCACTTAGAAGCATATAGCACCAGGCCAGTGGGAACGTTATCCCCGTTGGAAACACGTGGTCATCCGGTGGCACATGGAATCGAGCCCCTCATATGTCGCATTCGAGGTGGACGCTCAAACTAGAGGGTTACTGCTCTAAAAAAGAAGGTCAAGCGAAGCGCAGGGTGGGCGCGCGAATTTCTCATATGATTTGTAGGGAATGCCTATAATCAGCTTCTACATGGAACGTCACCGGTGTCGATGCTGACTACTGAAGAACTACAATACAACACGTGCCTAAGAGGAATTAAACGCAACGTTTGATCATTGTGGGATAGGCTCAATACTGCGCTGTACAAGATGGTGGAGGTGGGCGCGGCGGGATAGCTCCGGTAGCCAATGTCAGCCTATAAATACCTATGTATTTCAATGTGAATAACGGCTGTTCTGTGAACAGTGATTTCCAAATTAACACACAACTTTGTTTATAAGATTTTAGCTCAGGAGGGCTATCGTTTATATCTCCTTATGTTAGGAACCTGCCAGCTACGGGTTATGTTTGTTAGAATACATTCTAAATAATGGCGCTATCGCAATTCGCAAGATGTGGTTGTCTCTTGTAACGCTGCTCTCAGATGAAATTGGTGTATTTTGAGTGACTATATATATATATAAAAAAACACATTATTGCCAAATTTCAGTGCGTGTCTCAGCATAAGCGGCTTCCTTACCTACCACGACGGAGCCTCACATGTTTCCTCAGCTCAAGGAAGCATTGAGGGAAGTCATCTAATTTTTTAATCGTCTTTAGCCATCCTTAAGTAAAGAGGCATTCAGAGTGAAGAGGATCCGATTATATGCTTGTGGTGGCGAGAATTTGCGTCCTAAATTCAATATATGTTTGTCTAAATCTGTAAAGAAAGTACGCATCTATGATTTTAGGCTGTTTTCAAGGTGCGCTCCTACGTTCAAGCGGTTTACATTTTGCACAAATTATATCGATGCTTTGGAATGATTCGCGAGCAATCAATGTCAATTTGGTTAGATCTGAGCGGGTCGCTGATAAACTGCTGAAATCAATTAGGCTGAACCCTCGTGTCTATTGCCAACAGCGAGTAGCCGGCGCTTTGACGGATAAAAAGCAACAAAGCGACTTCGCAACAGGTGAGCTGCTTACGGTTGCCTCTGCATTCGCCTTCTTTTCGTTTTAGCTACATGAAGTGATTTTCCTTCTTGTGAAAAACTGCTATGTTTTAGACCGAGAGCTCTGCTCGATGCAAACGATCAAAACTGATCCTTTCTTTGCCATGATCGCGTCCTCTATATTCAATGTCAAACTAAGACAACCTGCCTGGTAACCAGTCATACATCCTGCTCTGCTAGGCTAAGTAGGTATGTGACTACATGAGTAATTTACAGCTTTAATACTTACACCTCGAAATTATCTACTCATAGAGGTAATTGTGATTAAACTTTAACGTTACACTAGATCAAGTTATACAGGGTGTTCAAAATTAGACTTTACTGATTATTTAAAAAAATGCAAAACACCGTACGCTCATGCCGTTTTCGTACATTGGCAATGCGGCCAAGCGGACACAAATTGGGAAGCCAATAAAATAATTACCTTTTTATTGGCTGAAGTTAGCGTGCATATTTATATTGAGAACTTGGAGGCAAATGCTATTTAGGGCTATTCCATTTTGTAGAACTTTATTAACGCACCTGGGTCCTGAGATGCGCGCGTCTAAAATTTCGTCCAAGCTCGTCTAATTACGCATGCGATACGGCGGCTCTCGGCGTGAAGCACCTCCCACGTGTGACGCAGCTGTTGCGTATGGCACTGCCTTGCAACAGTAGCGAGCGGCGATGCGGATCACTTTTTGTTCTCGGCCAGCGTTTCTTTCTAGGCCCGCGAAAGCGATGAATAGCAGTGCTAGCGGACTAAAGCGAGCGATAACTTTGTAACTTAGCAACTAGGATTGGTGCCGCCGTATAAACATGGATGAGATAACATGGGCCATGATATGCTGTTTTTATTCCCGTGAGCAGCGCTAGTGCAAGCCACATTGTCAGGCAGATGTGAAATGCCTTATCACGGTTAGAACTGATTCCGCATTCATGATCCACTTCGCCGATCGCTACACACTCCTGTAAGGCAGTGCCATACGCAACAGCTGCGTCACACGTGGGAGGTGCTTCACGTCGAGAGCCGCCGTACCGCATGCGTAATTAGACGAACTGGGACGAAATTGTAGACGCGCGCATCTCAGGACCCAGGTGCGTTAATAAAGTTCTACAAAATGGAATAGCCCTAAATAGCATTGTGTCGAAGTACCCGGGTTCGATCCCGACCGCGGCGGCCGCGTTTCGATGGAGGCGAAACGAAGAGGCGTCCGTGTGCTGTGCGATGTAAGCGCACGCTAAAGATCCCCAGGTGGTCGAAATTACTCCGTAGCCCTCCACTACGGCTCCTCTTTCTCTCTTTACACTTTCACTCTCACCTTCCTCTCTTCCCTTACGGCGCGGTTCAGACACTGCGCCTTTCCCTTCATCTGAACCAATTACTATTATTATTATTATTATTATTGTTATTATTATTATTATTATTATTATTATTATTATTATTATTATTATTATTATTATTATTATTATTATTATTATTATTATTATTATGCTATAGGATCAAGTCGTATATTGTTGGATAGCATATATAGTGTACCGTTGCGCTACACTAATATCAGGCCTAAATTAATTGCGGCTAAAAGGTTATATGGGAATAAAAATTTAACTGTATGCCATATCAAGCCATATACCCATTGGGCTTGATACATGGCAGGAACCATATATCAAGCCATTACCCAGTCACATATTGTTGAAAAGGTCTCGACGAATAGAATTCAAAATGAAATGCTCAACCATGCAAGCGCCAAGGGAGCTAAAGCCCGTCTAATTCGTTTTATCTGCGGTTGAGGCGCTGCCAGTTTTTCTTTGCTCTCTCCGTCGGCCCTTCTACGCAGACGCCCTTCAAGACAGCGCGTAAATCGTCATGCGCATGCTTTGAAGATCGGAAGCGGTGTTAGAACCGCTTCAAATTTTATTGAGAGTGGCATTGCAGCTGAGGCACCAAAGGCGACACAGTCTTTACGGTGGCCATCGCCATTAGGGCAGTAAATCGGGGCGAGCCAGCAGCAGATCAACAATGGGCGCAACTAGGTTGTATCCATCAGGGCTGGTGGATGTTTGCAGTGCAAGAAATGAGGCGGCTTAGGATAGTATAGGCAGGCAAAGCATGCTAAGCGAGCAGAGCGAGCAACTGGCGGGCGCAGAGTCGAGCAGTGGGAGCTCTAGAGTGAGGACACCTTGCGAGCATTCGATGATGGCTGAGTGGTCGGCCAGAACATATAAGTCCAGGATGAGGTTAGTGGCGCTGTAAGTCGCAAAGTTGAACAAAACCGGTATTCTATGACACGCGAGAGTGACGCAAGCGTTACATGGCGCATTCAGAACAGGCGTGTCGCCATCTGAGAGAAGCGCATGAAACGTTTCAGATGTGAGAAGATTTCGGAGGTGACGGCGAAGGGCAGCGCTCACTATATGTACGTGTGAACCGGTGTCAATGAGTTCGCGCGCCATTACAGGAACACCGTCGATCTGGCCCCCGGTAGGTTCGATACAGTGGAGAACAGATGACTTCTGACTCTGTTATTTAACGCAGTGTCACCTCTGACAGTCGCATGGGGTAGTTTTACAAAGTGGAACCGCCTTGAGAAGCCTAAAGGACTGTGAATGGCTTCCGGCGACGAAGAGAGCGGATATCGGCCAGGGTGGTATGGGCAGTGCTGGTCGTGGCTACCAGCGATGCTGCGACTTAGGATTTAAAAGGGGTGAAGGCGCGAGGCGGTGCTTTTACTACTAAAAGAACGGTAGTGCTGTTCTGTGACTCGTCGGGGCGAGCCAAGGTTGCAGCCCCGTCATGACAACCACTCTGGAGCTTTGTGGTGCGGAGAGTGGAACGCGCACCTCACTAAAAATGTAACCCGGTCAGTGGTGATGTAGATGCTAAGACGACCACTACACATTCCATAGAACACAGCTACCCCAGAGAGCAAAAGACAGAGTGAGAGCGTCAACCCCGCCAACTTCACTCTCGTATTTTCCTTTATCATGGCAATGTTTTGCAAAAGAAAAGCGGAAAATAATTTTTTCGCTGAATGGTATTTATGGCCGGAAGGAATTCTAGGGGAGCTGTATCTGTGCTTTGTAGAACAACGTCAAGGATTACTAGACGGAGCTTTTCTACGCGTGTTATTTTTTATCCAAACAATGAACGAGTGATCGCAACATTGTCCTCATCCCTACCTGCAATTTCGCGTTTTCTTGAGTCAATCGAATGGAAATGATTACCTGGAGCAGAGAGTTATACTTAAATTGATCAATTTCAAAACCGGGGCCCAAAGTTTGGAATAACAGATGGCCGCACGCTGCGAACTGAAAACATATATGTATCGGTTGTTTACGTTCGGAAGGTCGAAGTCCGCTGCTACAAATTGCGTCATCTTGTCCGAGTCGTCAACTCTAATAGATGTCCCTTACGAGCGCTGCTCGACCCAACGACATGTAATCTGCCTCAAAGTATGGCTCACGGAGCGCAGATGTCCGAAGGGCCTGTAGAACAATGCTAGGGCAAATGCAAATACCAAACACGGGACAGCAAATGTATGCAGGAAACGGAGAGAGCGTGTTCAAGCTGGTCGATAGAACATTCGTACTTTAAAAGACACTAGATATGCAATAGGCTACGTACTCCACCATATTTGCAGATATACCGGATTTCCTTCGACCATTCCGCTGTCACTAAACTAACGACGCTAACGGTTACTGTTTACTGCTCGTTCAAACGGATGTCTTCCTTAACCTTGTGTTGTAGTCATTAGCCTCAACCAGTAATGGTGGGGCGGTCCAAATCTCAGTGTTTAGCGTCTCTTTGCGTCTGAGGTAAGTGATTCAATATTTTACTTCTGGCTGCTTTATGTGGTGAATGGTCGTTGTCGTTATATAGAACGATGCGCTTAGATCACTTTCAGTCCTCTGTTGTTTACTTCCTTGAAATATTAGACTGCTCTAGAGATAATTGCTCTAGAAATCGAGTACGCTCTCATTAGCGTCCTGAGCATAGAAAATAGAACTTGCAGTGGAACTAAATATAAAGCTATGCATGCATATTAGTTGGCCAGCAGCAAGAACAAGATGATGTTGTTGCATACTCAGTACGTAACAGGGGTGTTTATTTTTATTCTATGCACTGCGAATCCCCAAGGTACGCCAATAACTGCTTCCTCTTTCTCACTCTTCAGCTTCTTTTTTGCCATCTCATGACGTCCCAAAGCATGGGACAATATCACACATTCATACAATAGTGATATAAGTGTGCTTCGGCCTTAACAGCAATCGCTGGAGGGAGAATTTATTTCGGCAATTGGGGATGGGGTAGCCCAAGTGTCGAGAGGGCAAGATCTTTTACTTGCCCTCTTTTTTTAACCACCTCCCAAGAGCATATTACTGCGACGCGTGCTGTAATTGTAAATAATTCCTTAACTTCTGCTCATATGCAATCAAATGAAAACAAAATGAGGAGCTTAATGTGAAGCATATTAAATGTGGAGTTAACTGAGTAGAAAGCAGACGAAAAAGCAACCACGTGCTGTCAGTTGGATCTGAGCCAATGATATCCGAATTTCACATCCGGTGCTCTACCGTTTAGGTAGCGTGGCGAAGGATTCACCTACCACTTTCTTTGGTATTTATGTTACCAATTCTTGGGAGTGCTCATCACAGAGTCACCAGCGCTACCCTCCTTCACAGCTCAGATAGGTTTTATGCGCACAAAAAGACGACACAAAAAGACAAGGGAGACAGGACGGAGCGCAACTTTCAACTGTTTTATTCCGGAAATGTACACGACATTTATACCAAAAAATTGGCACTGATGATTATGCAATGATATTTTTTTTGGTATAAATGTCGTGTACATTTCCGGAATAAAACAGTTGAAAGTTGCTCTCCGTCCTGTATCCCTTGTCTTTTTGTGTCGTCTTTTTGTGCGCATAAAACCTATATGGGTATGAACCAACTAGCCCCACAACGCATATTACTGGAATTCCTTCACAGCGGCGGACGTGGAACGCCCTGTGTTACCGCACGTGTCACGTAGAACTTCATGTGGAATAGAGGTGGTGAGCTCGGGTCCCACAGGTGGTATGTGGCTGTTTTTTCTTCTACTTTCTATTAAATTGTCCCCACATTTATTTAATACTCCACACTCATTACAAACAAAAACATCCCTACGCTTGACTTCGGGTTAGTGGCTGTTGGCTATACTTAAGCTTCTGCTAATCATTTGCTTTGAAAATTTTATAAGATTGGTGCGAATACTAGGCGCCCTTTAGCTGTCGAGCCCATAAATATTCTTTGCCTTTACAAACCCACAGATAATGTCAAAAACATTTGCAGTTTAGTTTGCTGATTCGCTCTCGCAGCGGACTGGTTGCAATTCTTGCTTATTGCACTGTTTGTTCTTTTTGTTGTATTAGTGCAAGTGAGAAAAGCTTGCAAACTGTTCGATATGGCCCCGTGAAAAGGAGTGCTAGCGATATCGGTACCGCACTCCAACTGCGCTGCGCCGCCGATCTACTTTGATCTGTCCAATGCTACGCTATACAGAGCTATGCCATAAAATCATACCATACCATACCATACCATACCATACCATACCATACCATACCATACCATACCATACCATACCATACCATACCATACCATACCATACCATACCATACCATACCATACCATACCATACCATACCATACCATAACCCCACTGGGGTGGCGCAGTGGTTACGGCGCTCGACTATTGTTCCCAAGGATGCGGGATCGAATCCCGGCCTCAGCGGCCGCTTTTCGATGGAGGCGAAAAGCACGGCGCCCGTGTGCTGTGCGATGTCAGTGCAGGTTAAAGAACCCCAGGTGGTCGAAATTTCCGGAGTCCTCCACTACGGCGTCTCTCACAGCCTTAGTTGCTTTGGGATGTTAAACCCCACAAACCAAACCATATACCATACCATACCATACCATACCATACCATACCATACCATACCATACCATACCATACCATACCATACCATACCATACCATACCACACCACACCATACCATACGATAGCACGTGAGTGATTACACCCTTAATAAAAATCTACTCCACCTTGGGGGATTCCCCTAAATATTCGAGCAATGCAGTTCCCACTTCGAATTATGGATAAATTCGCTCTCGCCCTACCATCTGATCTGCTGATCGTCCTGGTTAGCTCAGTTGGTAGAATGACTGCTCCGGAAAGGCGGTGGTCTCGGTTCCGATCCCCGGGCCAGGACGAATTTTTCTTTATAAGTTTTTAAGTAAGCTGTATAGCTTTCCTTTGTAACCGCAAGGCTAAGCTTCGGTGGATGTCAGGGAGTAGTTACTCCTTTATTACTATACCATACCTGTGGCATACCATACATTCTGCATCATACCATACCATGCAGTACTATGCCCTACCTGTACCGTCAGTGCCATACCATGCACTACCACACGATACCATCACATACCTAGCTATCATGTCATTGCTTCATACCTTACAGTAGTAGACCATACCATATCATATACAATACCATTGTTTCATACCGTACCACACTAGACCATACCATACCATACCATACCATACCATACCATACCATACCATACCATACCATACCATACCATACCATACCATACCATACCATACCGTACCACACCACACCACACCACACCATACCATACCATACCATACCATACCATACCATACCATACCATACCATACCATACCATACCATACCATACCATACCATACCATACCATACCATACCATACCATACCATACTGTATTGTATAATGCCATAACATATTATAAGAGACATTTCTTGTAGCTTATGATCCTTCGGAAACGCGTTTGGTCCTTCTAGGCAGCTATAGACAGGTGTTGCTGGTGCTTGAATGGAAGCCGTTTCTTCAAATCCAGGTGATACGGTGGAGGTCTAGAGCAGTAAAAGGACCATACTACAAATTTCTCAAGGAAGCTTTGAGTGGCATAAGCAAAAGTTCTGATGATGTCATTAGTGAGAGTTTTTTGTCGCTAAAGGAAAGGCATTCGAATATAGATAAATAAAAACAAAGCGCCGTAATTTAATGAAAAATTGCTACTGTGCATTAAATAAGAGTTTACGAAGTTAATGGCACCATTATAAGGGCTGTACTCGCACACAAACACTATAAAGGACGAACCCCTGGCGCATCATTACACTGGTTTGAGGTCATGCCGCCCAACACTAGGCTCCATTGCCCACCCAGATATTTCAGCACAAGCAAGAAGGCCCTTTGGCCTTTGAGGGTCTCAGATGTCCACATCTTTATTTTATTCGGGGAAAGTGTGTTGGTTTTACTTTTTTAAACCTTGAAAGCAGATTGAAAAGGAAGGCGGAACCACGGTAATGAGGATGGCAGTTTTCTTGAGAGCCGGAGCACTCCGTACTATGTTTCTCGGCGGCGCGTTCATCGTGCACTATGGGTGGTGCTTTCTTTTTCTGCCCAAATTTGTCCCGCTGAAGGTCTCAAACTTACATGTGCAATATACGAAAAAAAGTGAGTTGAAAATGTTAAAATGACGCTCGTTGTATGAGTAGCGTTCACATAACTAATTAATGGGGTAAAGTATTTCAGACAGTTTACTTTTTATTGGTACTGTCGTTGCAATGTAGCTTTTTTAAAAACAAAAAGTGATATTATTATTTTTGTGTAGCAAGGCATCTTGTAATGGTACCTTGCGTAAAGAAGCGCAATAGGCAAGACGCCTTTGCCGGATACTGAGCTGGCGGTATACCAGAGAACAGCAAAGAGCACCGCAGCGCAGATGGGGCACTGAGGCTGTTTGAAAATTTATTCGGTATTGAAAATTTCATGTTCCTGATTTTTTACTAGTTTGATTTGCTATGTTATGTTGCTGCCGGCTGCTCCTTCACTGCCTTCACCACTCTTGTATTTTACATAACTTCATTTTGCAAGATTTTTTGGCAATTATTGTCTGCTTCTCGTTCGGTGCGTTACGTGACATTTGCTATTTTATGTAGTTGTAACTGACTTCACTGTCACACAAGGCAATGGATGCAACACCGTATTGAGCACTACAAATATAAACTAATAATTTGACGGATTATGATGGTTATAGCTTACGCCCTTTATCATCTGCCCGATTGATACTGTGGATAAAGAAAAAATCGCAGGAATAAAAACGAACGAGACGTTGCAATAGAAGTAATCCTTTAAATGCGCCACAGGTCAATTAGTAAGGAGGTAATCGATCGCGTTGTTCAAATTCTTATGATGGCGTAAAAGAGAACACGCTCATTGCAAGTCATAAAAACGACGGCACTAGAGCACGTACCATTGATTACTAAGTGGGCATCATGTGCAGGCTGTTTCACATTTCTAGGGAAAATGAGAGCGCGTGACCGTCACGTTCTGCGAAGCGCTGCCACAAAAAGCCGGGGAGGATTAGTGGAAAAGCGTATGCGCAGTAAGACTATACATATGCATTTTTTAATTCGCTTCGCTCCTATTAAACGCAATAACGGCCGCAATATGTACATGTATAATAAAAAAAACAACAGCGCGCAAAACGAGATGGGATGTGATACGCTTCGTTATATTGGCATTTGCACAAAGAAGTGCAGATGAGGAAGACATCGAGCAGCAACTGCGAATCTCATAAGATTCACAAGCAGACAAAGAGAGGTACACTGTATCTCGACTCGCATGTGGTGGGCAACCAGCATGGAAGAAAAGTTTACAGCAAAACGGCCGCTAGGGGACAAAGCACAAATTGGGAAGACGAATTCGACATCCAGCTCACGCATCTAGCAAGTCACTGCGCCAGAAGTAAGAGTGCAGCCCCTGCTTCAAGAGCCCGTTAATGCTGTTCAGAGATTTGTGTAGCCGTACCTTGCCAAATGTTATGCAGGCAGAGACAGGTGCCCAGGTGCGCTAACTTTTAGCTCGGGTATTGGGAGCACGCAAAATACAGGGAAGTAAAGGCGTTAAATGCAAGTGCTGCCTGATTCTGCCGCCGTCCCTTCCCTTCGGTTGTTCTATGCAGCTGTGTAAATACCAGTCCATGTTTCGACATCAGTGCAGTAATATGCTTTGCTCGCATGAAGCAAATATAAGGGATAGCTCGGTGAACGTGCCTAGTTTACATGGGAAAGAAGCAGCTATAATATAATAATGTTAGTTGTGTCTTGTTCTGCCTCTGCAACTCATGATAATCTGCAAAACAGTGAAGGACCGACATATGCACTAACCAGACAGCACACACAGAAACGCTGTATTGATGAAAGCTCGAAAGAGCAGCGAGAAAATTATTTAAAGGTGCAACCATTAGCTTTCCTGAAATGCGCGAGACTCTTTCTTCCTCTTCCCATTTTGCGTCTTTGTAAAATGCGAGGCTTTGTCCATGTTGAAAACATTTTTACATTGAATAGACAAGGAGGTAAGGCGCATGGTACGCCGCGCCGATAACCAAAGTATCTCAGTAATGGGCGAAAAAATAACGGGAAACATTGTTGCGGTTCTGAGACAAAGCCGCAGCCTGAAATGGAACGCGGAAACGAAGCAGCCGGAAGTTTCCTTCTGATTGCAAACCGGAAGAACTACACGGGGGGAACTGAACACGTCTGCTGATAACACAGAAACTACACGGCTTAAACATGGGGGGAAAGTGAAAACGGCTTTGTTGATATCGCACCATTGCCGGCGGCAACCTATTGCTTCGTGCGGAAGTACTTAAGCGGTAATGTTCTGCCTATAATGAAAAAACAAAAACAAAACAAGGCTGTGATATGCAAATTCAAAGCATGTTGGATGTTGGAGCCAAAGTATCAGCCTAAAGAGCGCATTGTCTCATCTAGTTCATTTTCGCAGAAACGAGTGAAGGCGAGTGTTGGCTTTTAACTGGAGTACCGAATGAAGCTCCAACTGAAAAGCGAATGCTACTATCTCCCAGCCTTTATGAAATGCAACCCAACCAATGGGGGCAAAGCAGAAAAAAAAAGCGCTGTATTAAGCCGAATGGAACCGACGCAATATTGTTGGCGGCAATCCGCAGATGTAAGTAATCGAATTATTATGTTAGATGATCAATGCATGCGCTCATGCGCATGAAAACATTAGATGTTGCGCACGTAACTCAAGTAACGGAAATGACTCAAGTACGTGACGCTAAGAAAAACATGGGAGATTTTTTGCTGTTGACTAAATTAGTAAATACGCGAACGGCTTTTATATAAAAAGCAGAAAAACAGAACGGACTGACGATGGAAACCTAACCCACGATCCCCGAATATCGCTTCTGGTGCCCTACGCAACTTACCTACAGCGACGGCTGTTCGGCCTTCTACACTTTTTGGTATTAGTGTTGCTTGTAAGCTTGTAATCAAAAGGTTTACGGCAGTGTTGAAGTCAGAGGCATTAAAGGAAGGTTCTCACAGAGCTCACCCTCTCCCTCTCGGCCATTCTACGTATTCTCGTTGAATGGTACGTTTTCACAATTGGCGTTGTACGTCCGCCGCTATGGATGAGGATGGAACTGGGCGAATTCTCAAATTAATGATAGCAATCCTAATACCCCCTCCCCTAAAAAAAACAATAAAAAAAAAAAAAACGAAGATACAAGACTAAGCAGCTATTCCTGTACAGGAGTTGGCAACAGCTCCGGAAGCGATATTTGGAGGTCATGGGATCGAACCCCATCAGCGCGTGTTTTTTTTTTTATTCCATCCATTTTAGGTTAATTATTCTAAAACTAGAAAATATTACACTAGTAACTCCTGGGAACAGTAATAAAAAGATCAAACATCGACTATGCTTTCTCTGGCCTCGCATGCTTTTGACTTCTTTCATTTATGTATCAAATCGAGCCCCTTATCTTTCCTACATTTCTCCTCACATAGCGGAAATTGCTTTTGAAACAAAGCTGCTGTCAATCAAATTGCATTTCTTTCTCTTCTGCAATATCACCATTGAATGTTTTGGTTATTTTGACCTACCGGTGAAGATATATGTCGAGCTCACAGTGCCGTGACACGAACAAACCCGCTCGCCAGAATACAAAGACCGAGCAACCGGCTCGGCCGGATTGCTTAGAGCAGTTGCGCTTCCCGTGAACATTGTGGTTCCGACAATAATGGATGTGTTTTTCTGCAATAGCGTCCTTTCACGTATTGTTGTCACCGTGCACGATCGTCAAGCATCGAAGCAAAGCAGGAATGGTGCTTACAGCGTGAGCGGGTACCGACGCCCGCGGCCTCGTAGCTACAGCACCGCATTGAACGGCGGTTGCGTGGTGTACGTGGTTCAGTTAGAGTGGATTAGATGCAAGTTTTATTGGGAAAGAGCAGAAACCGCCAACCCCATTGACTTCCGAGGTTCAATTCCTAGAAAATGGCTTTCGATTTTATCTTGTCGAGAAGGGAAACAAGTGGTGATGCTCTTAGGCCTAATTCCGAACGCACAGTGGAGATTCATGATTATAGATTTGCACCAGGAAGCACAGACTACTCCTCAAAGTGTTATTTCGTTCTGGCCGCTGCGTTATTCTTTCCCTTGTTAACTTTTTGTCTGGTACGTTGCGTGATGCACCCGCTTATGGGAGCCGCGCTGCGCCGGTGAGAGCGCAGTGTATTGTGCTGTCGCATTGGAAGTGTTTTTGCACCACTTCGCCACATTCGCAATCTGATGTGGCTGCTCAGAATAAGCTGGTATCATAAGAAGTCATGCCCTTCAAGCATAACCAAAGAAAATGCACTCTCTTTAGATACGCAAATAATCAACAATACTGGCAGTATTAAACAGGCATCACTCTTCAGATTGGCTTACGACTTGATTAAAACGTCTTGTACGTATGCTACAGAAGGCTTCAGCATAACGTGTACCTTTATCAGTACCGTATACCGCGACCATTAGCCGCCAGTGTGCGTGAGCAGATGTCTCCAAAGGAGGAGGTCTGCTCCCAGCTAAACTGTTCTTGGTCAATCGGGGTCATCTGCGAAGGTGTCCCGACTTATAGAGGCCGACGGTCGCTGTATGTGTTAGTGATGTTGTGCTCACACTTTCTGATATGCATTGGCTCAAAGCACACACTGAAATTTTAGGCCACTCTAGCTGAAATGATCAGCTTCAAATAAGAAAAAAATTAGGGAAAATCAATTGGATAGTTGTGAGGAAAATGCAATAGTAGTTTTCGTTTACTAGCCAATTGATTCCAATTCTTATTTTAAGTATGAATGCCTATTAGTTTCCACCAACCACTCCATCCTAATTTCGTTTTTATTCGTTATTTTCTGTTCGTATATATAACGCATTCTTTGTAAATGTTTCCTGAGTCAACATCAGTTATTTTCGTTTTCGCTGACCTACTCGTAATCTGGCTTCTAGGAATATTTTCCTTCCTCGATTGCCACCTGCCAGTAATAGCCGGTGGCACAAGAGCATGAGGGTGGGGGGTCAGTGAATTGCCCTAAGCGTCACCTGTCACGGTTGGCAGCTGGAGGCTCCACAGTGATGGCGCTGACGCCAGATAGTTTATTGGCTCCTAATGGCATCGCATAAAAGTGAGGTGAAATTCAGCATGGCCATAACTTCTCGAACAGTGAGAAAAGGAACACTTGAAACATATATAAAACTGGAGTTCAATTGATAGATTTAATGGTTCTCGTCGCAGGTAAAAGTAAACACTGACGTAGAAAGAACATACTCCACTCATGCGGCAGAAGCTCTCTCACAACCAGGAGCGCCTCTGGGACTTGCAGGCTGTGGCTGCTTTTGCTCACGTGCTTTGGATCTCTGAAGGATGGTGGCTCTCTAGGCCCGACGGAAGTTTAAACCAAGAAACTCTAGAACTGTAGAAGTGCCCACTACGTAGCCCCTGGGAACGAACGGAGTAGCCAGTGAACATTGAAGGTATACTGTTCCCACAAAATAACCATGTTGCGGGAAATATCTCGAACTACCATGGTGTCACACATCTGCCCGCAATTTAGCGCTAGACCAGGTCAAGTGATCTTGTGACGTCATCATACTATCTTATGAAAGAGCACTGAACAAGGGTAGAGGAGGGTTGGGGTAGCCTCAGTTCGCGAGTCGTGCCAACGTTCCGACAAGTGGACTTGTCTTCGTCTGGGCAGCGCGGTCATCGCTGATGATAGTGCCATCTTGTATCTATCGTTCTGCCCTGCATTCTTTTGAAATCAGGTAATTTCGTGGTCGAGATGGCAGGTGCTCTGTCAGGCGACAGTTACAATGGGAGAGCGCTGATCGTCGTTTGGCGGTTTTGTAGGTTTATGACGCCATCGACAGCGCCACAGTCTGAGCGAAAAAGCGCTACCAAGTGCTTTTAGAGAAAGAAATGCACCTTCGCTGAAAAGGAAAAGGTGGTCAAGCGCAATACAACCACTGACATTTAAATGGGTCGCCAGCCGGGCACGCGATTCCTACACCACTGAGGATAGCTGGTTGACGGGATTACTAGTTAACAACTAATTAAGGCTATTACATACCAAACCAACTATGCATATTGTCCATACGACAATGCTATCGCATCGCCTATTAAGGGTATCTAAGCCTCCTGTAACTCCTTTCCACACTTTCCTTACACGTAATGCAGGCATCATTACATGCGACAATGCGGAGCTTAGTGGCGTCAAGCGCGAACACAAGTAGGACGCCGCGATCTGCCTCCGGCGAACGTGCGAAGCACTCGATGAGTGCTGTCCCTCTTTCTGCGCCCTGTTCTCTGCAGCCCCGGAGACTGCTTTCAAGACTCGCAGATCTCGGAGGCCCTCTTGCGTTTGTAAAAATAGTGTGTAACGAGTGCTAACGAGCGACGCCAGGACATGCTTGCTAATTTTTGCGATTATGGTAGCGTAGGTTAATCAGGCACCACACCGCAAGGTTATGCTTGCCGCTTTCTATATATGTACACAATTTTACGATCCACATATTATTGTGCAATATCCGTGCACGTTCAACAACTCAAGGTGGTCGAAATTTCCGGAGTCCTCCACTAGAGTATTTCTCATAGTCCGAGTCACTTTGGGCCGTTTAACCGCACAAACTAAACCAAACTATACATATAAAGCTTCCGCTACGCACGGCTCATCGGCATGCGTGAGTGTAGCGCGCATCGCAGTAGCGGCCTTGTTCAATATTTCTTTAAAATATGCGCACTTGAGATGCTTTGTCTCATTTTTCTTTTCGTAGAAGCTCGCTTGCGTCGTCGAGAGCAATGTCTGCACGCTGCGTCTGCTAGCGCACTCTCTACGACGGGATGCCACCACGCTGCACCATTGGTCTGCACGGCGGCACGGTGCCGCATACTCGTGTCGTACTCATCCCAGCCGAACGTATGGCACTGCACGAGTGGCTGCCAGCCAACAGTGTGGCAACGCACGAGCGCACAGAAAACTCCACAAATGCCGTCAGCAGAAGGTTTATTTTGTTTAACATTTATTATTTCATTTTATGAGCACGTATGGGAGATGAAGATTTACCGCCAACGAAGACGACTGTGAGGCCAAATAGGTCTATAAAGTGTCTGCCGAAGTTTTGCATTGCATTCAGGGGTTCCTGGTTATGACAGCAAGTGTTCATGGCTTTTTTTTTTTTAATTTTGACCTAGTTCTTATATTATTCCCGCGGGACGTTGGAGGTGTACAGAACTGTTATTACTAAGTTGTTTTTTACTTGATCTGAAATTATCAGGTAAATCAGGGGATGCTAATATAATATCTACACTGAAGAGACACACATGATGGAAATACAAATGAAAGTATCTAAAAGCCAGAAATGCTGTTATATAAAACATGCAGAGGGATACAAGCCACTCCAGACGGCGAGGTATTAATGTCGGAAAAGTGTCGAAAAGCTATGGACGAATAAAAAAATTGATCGAAGCGTGAGGCAAGCCTCTAAAGCTACCCCCACGCGACAATATTGACTCCCGTCGGCGGCTTCCACTTGTGATCATCATTCACCTACATGCACTTTGTTACTCGTTTAATTCTTGATCTCTTATTTTGCGGCTCTATTTTCTCAGACGTATTCATTAGCAAAAAGTCGTAGGATGCCACGTTGCGTATGTGAAATGGCACCAGTGACCCGACAGATATAACACCCCTCTTTAACCAAGCCATACTAACCTGACTGCGTGGCCTCAGGAGTAGAAGCATCTCTGACTTGGGATCAGAGGGACCCGTAGGGTTCGATTTCACCTTAGAAGAGCATGTGGTCTTGTGACGTCACAAAACCTGAAGACCATTCAGAGCCCAACTACCACCTGCCAAAGGGATACTTTTGATTTATCGTACACAGGTTCCCTCTTGGGTCATAACGATGATGGCAGCTGTCCCGCGGCGATCGGAACGGAGCTCCATGTAGATGCAGGTGACGAGGCAGCAAGGAAATTGGGACGCACCTCCACTACGTGTAAGGACGGGGTGGTAGTCCAGGTTTATTGAAGGCCTGAAACCCGGGTCGCAGACCGAAGCGAATCACACTACGCGATGACGATGGATCTCTTTTAGAGAGCAGGATGAAAATGAAGCAGCACGTGCATTCGTGTGAAAGATGAAGCGCTCATAATATATATATATATTGTTACGGACTCGTTCTAAAACAGAGCACGGAGGAAGAAAGAAGGAAGAGGAAGAAGAAGTGTGCGCGCCCGTTCGACCTTTGTCTGGTGGCACTTGTGTCGTTCCCGCTAGCCGTGTGTACCTAGCGTGCTGAACCGACTAGAACGTCTCCGTCGCGACGCTAAGGGCGTAACATTGTGGTGGAGAAGCCGGGTAACGATCCCTGGCGCTACAGACAGCACCGACACAACTGGAGCCTCGCCGGAGTCGTCGCCTTGCGGGCCTCGAACCGCAAACCAGCGCCATGCAATCGGCCAATGACCCGCAAGCAGCCCGTGGTGACGCGGTGATCCAGGCTGAAGATCGGCCTGCGGGTGCAGCGAACAGTTCTTCGCATCACTATCGGGAGCCCCGGACTTTCGCGGGAGCGGCAGGCGAGGACGTTGACGAGTGGTTGACCCACTACCAACGGGTGAGCCGCTACAATCGATGGGACGCCGCCGCTAAGCTCGCAAACGTGGTTTTCTTCCTAACCCATACCGCTCTTGTTTGGTTCGAAAACCACGAAGACTCTCTTACCACCTGGGACCGTTTTGTTACTGAATTGCGGCAGTGCTTCGGTGACTGTCTTGCACGAAGGAAGCGAGCTGAACACACGCTTACGCACAGAGCTCAGCTACCTGGGGAAACATGCACAACTTACATAGAGGAGGTCCTGAAGCTATGTAAAACTGCAAGCGCTAATATGACCGAGGAAGATAAAGTAGGACTTCTTCTGAAGGGCATCGCAGATGATGTTTATAATTTTCTAATTGCCAAAGGTGACCTGAACGCCGTCTGTGATGTCATTCGGCATGTTCGCACATTCGAGACATTGAAGACTCGTCGCATAACGCCAAAATTTGGGCGGCTCGCCAACGTTCCATCTGTGGCGAGCATTGAAGACAACTTCATGGACTTGTCGTCGACGATCCGGCAAATAGTTCGTGAGGAACTGCAGCGGTTTGAGCCCCCTGTACGGTCTCCATCATCTTTGCCCTCCGACGTTGTCGGCTCTCGAGGGCCTCCCTCCTTGCTCCCGTCGATGCCCGTTGTGAATTCTATCAATACGGCACAGGCGGACGCTTACTCCAACAGCCCGACGCCAAGGTTCGATAGCCCTGGTCACCCGCCTCGCTACGACTCGCGCCCTACTAACTTCTTGTCGCCCTATGATCAGCACTATGAGTACCATCCTCAACCACCACCTGCTCGCTATTTCCGGCGTCCAACCCGAAAACCTGAAGATGAGTTTCGCTACCCAATGCACCCTGTCTCCTCGGAGCCCTCCAGGGAACAAGTTTTTCGCCGCACAGCCCCCGTGTGCCGACGCTGCGGCATTGAGGGGCACATAGCTCGATACTGCCGCAGCCGCCCACTCACCCGTTACGATCGGCCCGTCCAAAATGCTCCGCCACGTAACCGTTTCTACGACTCTAATTGGCAATGGCCCCCATCTTCGTATGAATATCCCTAGACCAATGGACCGCGCAACAACTCTCCTGCTTCCGAACGAAGTGTCTCACCACCACCTGCCTCTTCTGCGCGCCGCTTTCCGTCACCACGACCACGAAGGCGGTCGGCATCGCCTTTGCCGGAAAACTAGTCAGCGCGGCTGCTGGAGGTCAGGCCGCTGGAGACTGTGCGCTGCCTGAAGAAATTCCTCCATCTGTTGTTATGTTAAAGAACACGGTCTATGTCCTTGTGGATGGTGTGGCGACAATGGCTTTAGTGGATACCGGGGCAACCATTTCAATAATGAGTTTATCGTTTAAGAAGCGGTTAGGACGCAAAGTTATGTTTGTTTGGGACAGAAATGTGAATTTTCATGGCGCGGGTGGTGAGGTGTTGTGTCCCCTGGGAATGTGCAGTGCTTCGGTGTCCCTGGGTGGAACGGTATTCGCAGCGGAGTTTGCAGTGCTTTCGCGATGCACGCATGACATAATTCTAGGTATTTACTTTTTGAGAATGTGTGGCGCTACGGTCGACTGCCGCTCTGGGGAACTCTGCGTTGATGGTTCCCTTCCTTCTGGACTCTTAGAGAAGCCGCATGTCCGTGAAGATGTGTTCTGTGTAACAGAGGATACCAATGTGCCAGCCTTGTCTATGGTGTGCGTCCCAGTTTTGTGCCCCAGCCGTGCTTCCGACACCTTCGACGCTACAGTGGCACCGCTTCATTCTAACTGTGCAAAGAAATACATTCTGGTTCCTCATTGCCTACTGTCGGTGGTCAAGGGCTGCTCACGGCTGTGGGCCATTAATTGTTCTTCGCAACCAGTAGTGTTGCCTGTGAATATGAAGATTGCGACCTGTAGCCAAGACGACGCCCCGTCGGTGGCTTTGGTTACTGATGCACCCGGCGAAAGTGCTGCCGCTCCAGCCCCTGACTCGCAACTACATCGGATGATCAGCCGCTCTCTAACCAGGGACCAGCGTGACGCTTTGGAGGCCTTACTGGTCAAGTATTCTTCCATATTTGATTTTTCCGAGCCTAGCGGCTCACGGTGCATTCCCGTGACACGTACCCGGCATCGCATTGACACAGGCTACTCACACCCAATTCGACAGAAGCCGTACAGAGTGTCACCAACCGAACGCCAGGTCATCAGTGAGCAGGTTCGGGATATGCTGGAAAAGGGTGTTATTCAAAAGTCATGCAGTCCCTGGGCCGCCCCTGTAATTCTGGTGAAGAAGAAAGATGGTACATTTCGCTTTTGCGTCGACTATCGCCGTTTGAATGCTGCAACAAAGAAGGATGTGTATCCCCTTCCGCGGATCGATGACGCCATAGATTGTCTGTTCTCGGCATCATATTTTTCATCCGTCGATCTGCGATCGGGATATTGGCAGATCCCTATGCACCCTGACGACAAGGAAAAAACGGCATTTATCACACCCGACGGCCTGTTTGAATTTAATGTAATGCCTTTCGGGCTCTGCAATGCTCCTGCAACTTTTGAGAGATTGATGGACTCTATCCTACAAGGACTAAAATGGCAAATATGTATGTGCTACCTCGATGATGTCGTCATTTTTGGCCGGACATTCGAAGAGCACAACGAACGCCTCGCTCTCGTGCTTGGCTGCTTCAACAACGCCGGTCTAGTACTTAATTCGAAGAAGTGTCGCTTCGGTGAGCGCCAGATTTTGGTACTAGGACACCTCGTCGATCGTGAAGGCGTCAGACCTGACCCTCAAAAGACTGCGGCCGTTGCATCGTTTCCAACACCTCAGAACGTGAAGGAACTCCGAAGTTTCCTAGGACTGTGCTCATATTTCCGCAGCTTCATTCCCCGTTTTGCTGACATTGCTAACCCGCTTACGTGCCTTCTCCACAAAGACGCTCCCTTCGAGTGGACATCAGAGTGTGACTCTTCTTTTTGCCAGCTCAAGTTTTCACTAACGTCACATCCGATTCTCCGGCATTTCAACCCTTCTGCTCCAACGGAACTGCACACGGACGCCAGTGGTGTTGGCATTGGTGCTGTGCTGATTCAGCGTTACGGCGACAAGGAACACGTTATTGCTTACGCCAGTCGTTCCTTAAGCAAACCTGAACGAAATTACACAATCACTGAGCAAGAATGCCTCGCGGTAGTTTTCGCCGTTCAGCGATTTCGCTGTTATCTATACGGGCGGCCCTTCACAGTGGTCACTGATCATCATTCCCTGTGCTGGCTGATAAACCTCCGTGACCCATCTGGCCGTCTTGCACGGTGGGCAATTCGTTTACAAGAGTTTGATTATACAGTTTCGTACAAGAGTGGACGCCGCCACGCTGACGCGGACTGTCTCTCACGTTTACCGCTTCCCACAACGGAATGTGACGCCGACAATTTTGATCATTACATCGCTGCGGTTTTACCTCCATTCCCCGATACCCGTACATTCCGCACTGAGCAGAGGAAAGATGAGAATCTCCAACCATTCTTTACCGCTGCAAGGGACCCTACAGCTTCCACTCCCTATTGTATACGGAGTGGTCTTTTGTACAAAAAGGACTATTCTCCCACTGGTCTCCGCTACCTTCTGGTGGTGCCCGTCAACCTACGCTCCTCTGTTTTGCGCGTTATGCACGACGACCCCACTTCGGGACACCTGGGATCTGCGCGGACGCTCTATCGCATCCAAGAACGTTTCTACTGGCCCCGGATGCGTGAAACCACTGAGAAGTATGTGGCTAGCTGTGCTCAATGTGCGAGTCACAAACGCCCCGCCGGCACTCTTCCTGGTCTTCTTCATCCGGTGACGCCTCCAAGATCCCCTTTTGAGAAAGTCGGGGTAGACCTCTTGGGACCTTTTCCCAAGTCTCATTCTTGCAACCACTGGATCGTCATCTGCACTGATTACCACACTCGTTACTGTGAGACGGCAGCCCTTCCATCGGCTACTGCACACCAAGTCTCCCTCTTCCTGCTGCACTTTGTTATACTGCGCCATGGGCCTCCCCGAGTGTTGATCAGCGACCGAGGGCGTCAGTTCACCGCTGATGTTGTCGAAGAACTCCTTCGTTTGTGCCAAACGCATTTCCGACATTCTACCCCGTATCATCCGCAAACAAATGGGTTGACCGAGCGAACCAACCGGACACTCACCAACATGCTTTCAATGTACGTCGCCGCCGACCACAAGGACTGGGACACTGTGCTACCATTTATAACATACGCATACAACACCGCCCAACAGGAAACAACAAGTTACAGTCCATTCTTTCTCCTCTATGCCCGGTCTCCTCGACACATCCTCGACACCATCCTCCCGTTCTCCACAGATGACGAACCTGAGATTGCTGAGATCCTCCGGATAGCCCGCCTGAGAACTCTCGCCTCACAAAAGCGCTCGAAATCCCGCTACGACGACCACCATCGCCACGTCACCTACCTCCCTGGAGATATGGTCTGGCTTTGGCGTCCACTAAGGAAGCGTGGCTTAAGTCAGAAACTGCTCGCGCATTATATCGGTCCCTATGTTATCCTCGAGGCAATTAGTGAACTCACCTATCGGATTGCGCGCCTTACAAAAAGTGGCCGACGTTCTTCACGGACTGAGCTTGCCCACGTCGCGCGTCTGAAACCCTGTCATCCTCGTGCTGACGATTGACTCGCCCGGAGGGCTTCGCCTGCGACGGGCGAAGTGTTACGGACTCGTTCTAAAACAGAGCACGGAGGAAGAAAGAAGGAAGAGGAAGAAGAAGTGTGCGCGCCCGTTCGACCTTTGTCTGGTGGCACTTGTGTCGTTCCCGCTAGCCGTGTGTACCTAGCGTACTGAACCGACTAGAACGTCTCCGTCGCGACGCTAAGGGCGTAACAATATATATATACCGGGTGTCCCAACTAACTTGAACCAAGGGATACAAAATAATGCATTTGAGGTAGGTCAGTGAAACCAATTGCATTCAAATGCCATCCTCCTTGCGCACTACAGGCGATTTTTTGTTTTGCAATTACTTAATTAGCTAATTATGTTAATTTTTCTAATTTAATTAATATCGGCTTTAGACCAAACATGTGAATTGGAAAGTTGTAGAGCACCTTCAGAAACCCCCATTCCATTAATTGCGATAAAGAAAGTCTCACGTGTATCTTATTTTCTGGGCTCAAAAGAAAGCCCGCGAAATACAAATAATACCACGTGACTAGTGAATTTGTGCGCCGCGATTGTGGTGCTCTCAGTCGTGGTTTGAGCGAACGAAATTAGCTGCGGCCGTGTCTCCTTTGCCCCGTTAAAGCGGCAGGCCGATATGCCTGCGATGGCTTCTTCGCCCGCGTCCGGCAGCCGGTCACGTGATGGTGCAGTAGCACCGAGAGCGGCGAGCCGACACCACCGGGATTCTAACAAACCCTCCTTCTCTCCCATTAGCGAACTTTACGGCAAACGGATCAGCGATAAGGTATCAGCCACTGAATCTGCGCATACAGGCTTGGGTAAAGGGGCGAGATGACATGTGACTCGACTAAAATTAGCGCTGCACCTTCATTTGCCGGTTCTTTATCGTCATCCGCCTGTCGTGATGTAGGCTGCTGCGGTGCACAGGCCTGGCCAAGATCGCGGTGACGACGGGCGAGCTCGAGCTCGCTCCAACCATCGCTAACATTTCTGCCTGCCGCTGCAACGGGACCATAGGGTCACGGCCGCAGCTGATTTCGTTCGCTCAAACCACGACTGAGAGCACCACGATCGCTGCGCTCAAATGCGCTAGTCACGTGGTAATATTTGTATTTCGCGGGCTTTCTTTTGAGCCCGGAAAAAAAGATACACGTGAGACTTTCTTTATCGCAATTAATGGAATGGGGGTTTCTGAAGGTGCTCTACAACTTTCCAATTCACATTTTTGGTCTAAGGTGAATATTTATTAAATTAGAAAAATTAGCATAATTAGCCAATTAACTAATTGCAAAACAAAAAATTGCCTGTAGTGCGCAAGCAGGCTGGTAGTTGTATGCAACTGGTTTCACTGACCTACCTCAAATATATTATTTTATAACCCTTGGTTCAAGTTAGCTGGGACACACGGTATATATATATATATATATATATATATATATATATATATATATATATATATATATATATATATATATATATATATATATATATATATATATATATGTGTGTGTGTGTGTGTGTGTGTGTGTGTGTGTTTACCGAAAAAATAACATACTCTAATAAACAGGGTGAATAGAAGGAGCGTAGCTGAGGCAAGGAAAGCAAAATCTCACACTAAAAATACATTTATAACGTACAAAGAGTGTCTGCCCAAATGTACAGACACACACAAAGAAAGGAGGAAAGAAAACTGAATCTTGGGAAAACCGATGATATGCCGGGTAGCAGCTCGTACTCAAACACGCGCTGCTGTGACGCATGGCCGGCGTCTTGGTCCCCGTCATGCATCTCCTCGCGGCGACGTGAGCAGCCAAGCTTGGTTGGACGCTGATCCTTCTTGCCCCTTTTCTCAACCCCGTTTCTATTGAGCATTGTGAACTGATCGCTTTATTTTTATGCTCCTTTTTCTTTTCTGCGCTCTACATTTTTCGCCGTCAGTATGGTGTCCCTGAGTTCCGACAGCGTTTTCGCTCGATGCGCGCACAGTCGCTTGAGGGAGCTGACGCGAGAAAAGAGCAGTCTTCTGGAGCGGCGGCGCCCGTCAGGGCAGGCCACGGGGCATCCAGGGCGTTATCGGCATAAGCCTCGCCTTCCTGGATGCCTTGATCGATGACCCCGGGTTGAGGGCGTAAGGATATACATGCCTCCTCCCTGCTTCCGCGGCCTCTGCTTCCGCGGAGCAACAACACGCGGGACATCTCCGGCGCCCTTTTTGCGTAGCCCAGGGCTTACGGCCTTTGCAGGAACCACGCTTCTCCGAGCACCCCTCTCGGAGTCCTTCGAACGATCTCCCCGAATTCGGAGCAAGAGAGCCCTTCTTTCCTGATGTTCGGCCTGTGCGCAGCTGCTCACTGGACTGCAGGCGGAGTGACAGGCGGAGGCACGAAGCTGGCTGCGCGTTAATGCAGACGTGGGTGGTTTTGACGCAGACTGACTGGATACCGCTTACCACTGAATTAATGTAGCTGTGCACTTTCGCACATCACTGAGCTGCTGCGCTAAGGAGATTTGATATTAATGGAGAATCCTTGGCCTCTACTACGCACTTTCCGCGATTGAATCCGGGTCCTGAGATCGCTTATTAGTTTTAAACATCACACGAAAGGGACATAGATTACGAAAATGTAGAAGATTCTTTTGTTTTTGCTACATTGGAATCCCCATCTACGCTATCAAGTGTTGTGCCGCATGTGCTGTGCAGCGATGCTTGCTTTTAGGAACTGGTCGCATAGCAAACCTGGTAACAGGTGCAAGCGACTAAGCTGCATACATGACAGCAGCTGGTGATGTGTAATCGTGTATATATGAAAACGGATTGCCAGTGCGTTATGATTAGCCCAAGGTTGCACGGCGCGTTTGGACTGCTTCCTGCTCCAAAATACAGGCTTTTTTCATTGTTAGCCTTTGACCTTTCGTTGCTTATTCAGCATTCGTAAGCGCGAAAAGACGGTAGCTGCGCTGGTGCGCCCCTTCAGAAGGGAACCCCCTCCGAGAAACAGCGAGAATCCCCTTCCTTTCCTTTCTGCCCGTTGGTCCTCGCGTCCTCATTGGGCCACTCGAAGTGACGGACTGGACGATCGTTTCGACGCGAGGCCACACGCGGGAAGCGAACAAGGAGACAGACCACCGCCACGAGCAGCAGCAATTAAGTAGAGCTTTCTCTTCCGGTTTCTCGGCTAGAGAACCGATAGCTCGAGTCATGCTCGAAAGGAGTACTGCGCCCGCTTGTGCAATGCCAGCGCTCCTGAGTCGGTATAGAGCTCGATTTTGGCAGGATTTTTCATCACCGCCAGTCTATGCTGGTGGCGACGCTCCATGAGCCATTGACGTGCGCATCAAGGCCCACTAGCGGAATTTATATTTCGTAGCTTAATAAGGCAGCTACATAACCTCCCGTCAGGGTTTTAAACTGGTCAATAAAAATGACTTGTAGAAGTCATGTGGGGAACATAAAAGATCAGTATCACTCAAAACACTCAAAACGCAGTTATTTGAACGAAGGGCGGCCGAAATTTAATTCAGAGCGTCAAAGAACGCACGTGTTTGCACAGTTTCAAAAAAAAAAAAAAGAATGAAAGAAGAAAACTTTTAGCATATTTGTTAAGGTTTATCGCAGTTTCTTAATTACGCACTTCTTTTTCTATTTAGACAGGTACGCAGAGGCTGAATAAAGGTACATACAAGCCAGACAATGAGAAGAAAGAAATTAGAGCTCCTTCTCCTAGTGCTCACACGATGATGAAAGCTCTTCTTGAGAGGAGAGATGGAGAGGGATGCGGAAGAAAAGAATTTGAAACTCTTACCGGCGCCTTCCAGCGTGCCGATGGTGATGCCGTCGTCAAGTACCCATGACGTCACCTTGACGTAATCCCTCATGGAAGGAGGCACATGACATCTCAGGAGAGCCGAGTTACCACGCACCACATATGCGTCGTAGACGCTGGCCACGAACGTCTCCAGCACCACTGCGGAGGTGAAGGAAAGGAGGGACAGAGAAAGGGAGGAGAAAATAGAGGATAAGACATGGGTGGGATTTAAGTTCTGTTTTTCACACTCAAGACTCTTACTGCATTGCTCGAAGATTTTCTGTGGGCTAGTTGCCTCCCCATTTCCCCCCATACATACATTGAACTACGGCGCACATACGACATCTGTTCGGTCACATGGACAATTATCGTTTGCATCACAAGTAACTCCTTCCTTACGTCGCGAACTCGGACCGCGACCTCCTAAGGCAAAGACGAAAACCACCGGCTCCGGCCTGGAGGTTGGTATTCATCGTATGAATCTACGGTACGGCCGCAAATACTTGCGTGTCACAAGACGATAAAGCAGTGTGCGTTGTTTTCTCTATTATTAATGTTAATGAGAGCTTAAGTTTGTTAAAATGAACGTGTTTACGTCTTGTATTTCATGTATCTCATTTTTGATTATTGCTTGTTAACCCCCCCCCCCCCCCTTTTTTTTTTTTTTTAGAATTTTTTGGCCCCTATTTGATACAATCGAGTGAATGGTCGGGGAGTAGTCTCGCCAAAAGCAACTGTAGCAACAAATAGGCGAGTTAGAGAACACTGTTCGGAGTGGCCATTCTTTTTTTAAACAGTGTAGGGTTTTAGCCACGTCGTTTTTTTTTTATCTTAGTTTTGCTATCCACTTCCGCTCAGCTATATATTTGATGTTGCTGCTCTATTTCATTCTTATTATGTAGAACAGCTGGTGTGGATGTGCTCTCATTTCTTACCAAATTTTTTTCCTTTCGAAAGAAAGAAGATAGACGATGTGCATTGCAGAAAGGCTAATATGATCGAGACGAGCGCTCATACGTTGAAATCCGACCGCTACCTTTCTGAAATGAAAATAGTGTTGCCGCCCTTGGATGCTCGCACAGACAAACCTATAAAATGCGCCAGTTGCAAGGATGCAATACGTAGAAAGAAACGCAGTGGTGGTGCTATAAAAATTAAAAAAAAGAAAACGAACCAAATAAAAGGCTCCCAGTAAAAGGAAATAAGAGAAGAGGGCTCATCTCGCTATCAAAACGATGACAAAGTTTGCGGTGTCAGAAAGCTTGCATGGTCTAATTTTTTTTTTTTTACTCTTGCTGCGATGAGGTGGAGAAAGAGTGTGACCCATATATAGGTAGGGTATACTTTTGAACCTAGTCTGTAAGTCCCCTTCCTATGATTCGAGCTAAATATAGTCACCACCTTAGCCAAATGCAGCCAGGCAACATGTCTGCTTCTCATTCGCTGAATGGTGTTTTTAGGACATCCTTCAACATGAAAGCGACTTAAAAGGTGAGGATAGAGGGTTTCTTTATCTCTCAGTGATTTAGAGCTCCAAAGCTGCCAAAAAGGCCCGACGTGGAGTATTAGAACAAACCATGCAGCCTGCTTGCTTTCGGAAGAGGTGGTACATCCCATGCATTCATTTTATGAAGGCCGGTCTTTGCGCTCACGCACGAAAATAGCTAATGACAACAAGGTAATATGTTCAATATGCTCCCTATCTTTTGGGGCCGGGTTCACCAGGCCTTTAACATTCACGGTCGATTCCGGATACATTAGTCGTTTGAGACATATAGTCACCACACAGTCGGCATATAGCTTATGATAATTACCTGGCTACTTCATAAAACGCAGACAGCATTGATTTGAACTCGAAATAGACGGAATGAACACAGTAACTAAACACAGCGCAATCGCTGAGCGTGGTTCTCTATCCTCGCTTTGTCGTATATTCAGGTAGTCAAAACATGCGGATCTATGTCTGTTTGCATGGCAGCAATGGTAGGGCAATTGACCAAGCCCCGAGGCGCGGGAAAAAACTATTATGACTGATGGTTACTTTGCCATACATAGACAATATAAATAAAATATATGGCCGATTTGAATAGTTAATCAAATACAAAGTAGGTGTGTAGCACCGCTTATTCCCGTTATACCTGTCATGCATTACCACACACGTCTGCGATTTACACTCTCTCCAATGTCTTCCCTCAGCTCACGCAGGAGGTGGCCAGCAGTCACAAAGACAAAGAGCGCCGACGGTGCTCTTCCAAAACGCACAACACACAAACCTAAGGCCCGAACATTCCGATCGCTGCCATTGGTCGGTTACGCCCGGGCGGTGGTTTCAAAAGGACGGATGTCCAGGCATATCGACAGCAGCTCCCTCTGCCGCGCATGCCCTAGTCCGTGTTTCGCCGCGATTTATGGCCTCCGCGCCCTTTCCCTTCAAACCGAGAGACAGAGCAGATAGCGCCGAACCCACGACCCCTGCGCTTACGCTGTCCTTTTTAACTGCTCTGGTTTGCCTCCTTCGCGGCACGGTCGAAGCGCGACTTTTCCGAGAATCGGAACGGACCGAACCGACGGCGTCGCCCGTTTCCATGTGTTCCCATACCACTTCCGAAAAGCGGCCGCCTGCGCGACCATCATAAATAAACTCGCGTCAAGCTGCCCCTTGACCTTGGCCGCCCCTTCGGAATCTCCACCGTGACAGTGGACCCGCGGTGAGCACTTCGTTTCTGGCAGAAGCCCGCAAACTTAACTGTCGATTTATGGGCCTCCGGCGTTTCTGTTCTGCCTTCGTAACCGTTGTACTTCACGTCGAGCACTGCGAACCTGCGCCGCAGTGCCAGATGGCCCGGCTTCATTCATTGCGACGCGAATCAAACGCACACACGCTTGTACAACGCTGGCCAGCGACGGCCGTCACGCCCGGAACTGACACACCCCTCTCTCATTGTCTTACTCCACGCGGTCGCTACGTCCCCCTAGTGTTAAGTCTCGTGATGCAGGCGCCGCCACTTTCCCTTCCTTCTCTTAAGTTCATGGAAATATATATGGACAGAGAGAGAGAGCGGCTTCTACTACAGGTCTGCGGCCGCTCCACCTCTTCAATGCTGAGCCTCGAGATGAGCGCGTAGCCACCTCTTTTTCTCCACTTCAAGTTCACGAAGGAGAGTGAGCGGCTTCGGACAGACATCGGCGAAATCGGTGATTGTGGCTAGTAGTGCTACGCACTAAAAAGTAGCTGCGTTAACGACAACCAGCATGCATAGTCTCCAATTATATGCTATAGGGGGTCCAGTAGAATAGATAGAAAAATATTTCGTGCATGTGTATTGGCACGCATTGCGCATTCGTAACGAGCCCCTTTCTCGATGCCTGTATGCCATGCACTCATTTCTAGAAAGAGTCTGAGTGAATATTTCGGTGGCAGAATGTTTCCAGTACATGACCAGAGCTCTGTGATAAAAATATGTGGGGCCACTAAGGGAGCCCATGTCTAGGAAAGGAGAACGCGAACATGCTTTCGCTATCCAACGTTCACCGTGGCTCCCTTTACAGAATTTTTGAGGGAAGAGTTGAAAGAAATATATTGAATAAATTTTGGGTCCCTAGCTCGGCCTGCGAAGATCGCCTGTTATGGAATCGATTGCTTTTTGGCAAACATCCTGCTGATTTAGTGAAAATAACCTGAACTAGAGATAATGGTTGCTTTTACCACTCTGCATCTGTCAAGAAAACACATTGCAGCGCAGTTCACAGGACAACAGCCACATTTCCTCGACGTATAACGTGTACCGAACAATTGTTACATGTCCAGTATGCTAAAGGGCACGTAGTTACGTAGGATATGCCGCGGCAACGTCTGTGCGGGGAACCAACTACAATAAAAAAAGTTGTGGGTACATCTTAATTCACTGACCTGCGGATGACTTTTCAGCCGGGAGAGAGCGTTTCAAAAACGAAAATAAAGCAGCAATAGATCACTAACTCCCACAAATATTGAAGTTCCCCCAAACAAAGAAGTAGCATGACGGTGTCTAAACTAAACTAAACGACAATTTTAAAGACCCACAGTGCGGTACAGCAATGGGTTTTAAGTAGGGGTGTGCGAATATGAAAATTTGCGAATACAAATCGAATACAATGAAAAGAAAAAATGTCTTCCAATATCGAATACCTAGTGAGTGAAAATATCTGAAAAGGAAAACAATCGCAAACATTGCTTGTCCTATTATTTCATAATTGTCTCATTTGTCATTGCTTGTCTTATTTATTTCATAATTGTCATAATTTTCTTATTTCTTTCATAATTTCAGAAGTGTTTACGCTATTGAAAACTCCAGTATAATTTTTATACAGAATTCTTTATAAATTGTTTTGTTTGCGGAGGAAGGCTCTGTTTGAAATCTGGAGGAGCTGTCGTATTGCGGCTGAATGCACTAAACTCTTGTTTATTTCGCCTTCGAGGCACTATAAAAAAATGTCCACATTAACTGAAGGCTCGAATCAACGAATGGCCATTGAAGGATCTGTTGAAAGCAGTTTACACCGAAGCAGTTTTATCTGATGAAACACCTCCACCATGGTTGTCTGCTTTTGAGATGAAAATGAAGTGACAACGATTTTTTCCCCAGTTTCGCCTAGTACTTCGCCTTGCGCACACTTTCGGGAAGGCCATATTCGCAGAAAAGGTCCCTCTTCACAAAACGGCCCCATCGCGTTTTGTAGATGCTTCTCTGCGAACTCTATGTAATCAAGCATTGAGGCGACCCGCCGCGGTGGTGCAGTGGTTAGAGCACTCGAATACTCCGTCCAAGGATGCGGGATCGAATCCCAGCCGCGGCGGCCGCTTTTCTATGGAGGAGAAAAGCAAGTCGCTCATGTGCTTTGCGATGTCAGTGCACGTTCAAAAGCCACAGATAGTGAAAATTTCCGGCGCCCTCCACTCCGGCGTTTCTCATAGTCCGAGTCGGTTTGGGACGTTAAACCCCACAAACCAAATCAACCCAAGCATAGAGGGGAAGCGCGCAGTGCCATGGGACTGCGGCCAATTGAAAAATTTTCAGTGTACTCGGGAATTATTGATTATTCGAAAATTCCGAATATCAATGTTTCGAATGCGAATAAGAACCGAAAAAAAAAACCAATTGATTCGTATCAGAAATTTTGAATATTTGCACAGTCCTGGTTTAAGCTCGAGGGAATTATGACCAGTGGACTGTGCAGTCTCTTGTTTCTGCAAAAAATAGGATCCAAAATATGCTTCCATAAATATGTGGTTAGCCATGCGTGACGTTCACATCTTCAGTAATACTATGGGCAGTGGGTGCTCCTGGCCCTACGGTATTTTCAATTTTTTATGAACAATGAGGATTTTTTGTAGGGTAATATTAGGTGAATGGCGCGAAAACGCACGGATACAAGAAAGGCAGCCGTTCACATCTGTATCGCAAAATTTCTATATGTCAACGGGCACAGCTGTTACCTGGTTTGCCGCCGTAAATAAAAGTTAATGATAGGTCCGCACTTTCGAAGTAACGCCATGTCCAAGACAGGTATTGCAGTTATGAAGCTTGACAAAAACAGCAAAATTACTACTCCATTACTGAAGGTCGCGTCATGCGTTACAGGTGCCCGTTGGTACTCGTGATCGATGAAGCTAATGTAACCAGCACCCGGCAGAGTTTGCTGTACTGGCTGAAAAGACTTCCTCGTGTTCTTCCATTATTGCTCATTTTCGAAATGGAGCTGCACCAGCGTCCCTCCCTTCCAGAGAAAGTGAAATCGTGTCGAGCGTACCGAGACAATAGAACAAAGAAAGCAGCAAGTTATAGCGATTATAGAATTTTTTACAACACGTTTTTAATGTTCTCAGTTTCCTGTGTATTGATTCAAAACAGTCCGATTCTTCTTTTAGTGTGGCATTTTGTACAACCTTCTGTCATTTGCAACGTGGGCATTTTTCTTGGTGGAGTTTTGCTTAGTCACATTGTTTGTTGTACGAAGATAAGCGACTCTCAGAGGCGGAGAGGGAAAGAAAAAATATTCAATAACGTTTATGACAGCAAAACTAATAATCAATTTATATATTTCAAGAGAAATTACAAAACATTGTTTAGTGTCCGCAAGAAATTATACTAAAAATATTGCCGCGAAGTACACATAACGTTTTCTGAACATTGAAAGCCGAAGGCACACGTCAAATTAATAACTACATTATGCTAACATCCAGCGATTTCACCTGTTATTATTCCGAGACTCGCGCAAAATACAAGAAGCAGAGCAAATAAGAAGCAAAAGGAACGTTGCTATTGGTTAGTCACGGAGAGGGAAAATAAAGGCATTTAAAGACCATGCAAGCAGCACTGCATTACACGAAACCGGAACACTTTCCCGTGGAACCTCGCTAATAGTCGCTGCAGGAAACAAACTCTTGTTCTTCACAGCTCGTGCTCCAGAACAGCGGATTTTCTTTCCTTCATTCTAATGATGACAGCCCTATTTTACGCAAACAAAGAAACGCGCCGTAATATACAACACGCACGCACAAACACGTGCACGGACAAACACGCACGAATGTTCACGAACAAAACAAAAATCTGCAATACAGGGCAGAAACCTGCAGATTAAGGAAGTAGCACACGCATAAATGAGGCACTACACGCAAGAAAACAAAAGAGAGCGATATACAGGATACTTTTTTTTCTTCTCGTCATGACTCGCGTCGAATTGTTAGAGCTTCCAGGAATAGTATCGATCCGAGCCAAACTACCTCTTATTTGGGTCTATCTTTTTTTGAAGCCCGGCCAACTTTATGTCTCTCTCGTCGTCGTACGCTCTTGCAGCGCGATAGGCGCTGACAAGGTTTCCGGAGAAAAGGAAGCGCACAAAGAGAAGGAACATAACCTGGAAGCGATGTTCCCGTGTAGCCCCGCCTCGTGGGCTTAGCGTCGAGACACGTCGTTGTCGTTGCCTTCAGTGAGGGGCATGAATAAAGAGGCTCGTAATTGTCTGCCTGAACACACGGATTTTCTTGTCAGCTCGGTGCAAGGAATTCGCCGCGGGGTACTCGAGAAGCGTGCGCTTTTCTTATTTTTTTCTTTTCCACTGTTCTTCCCCCCCCCCCCCCCCCCCCCCCCCCCCCATACAAGAAATGTGAGTTCTTTTGTCAGCATCCGGCGAATGTAAGCGGGCCGCTTACGGCCGATGGCTGAAATTAACAGTGAGCACATGAAGGAAAGATATGAGGCAACGACAAAATGAAAACAGACGGAAAGAGAATACTGCAAAAATGTCTGCTATGCAGGCAAGTTGCCTTTGGCGTCATAACACAAAATTAATATTATTTAGGTTTATAGGGATTAACGTGTCAAAGCGACCAGGGCTATGAGGGACGCAGTATTATAGGGTTTCTGAAATTTCGACCGCCTGGGGTTTTTTAGCGTGCACTGATATTGCACAGTATACGGGCGTTTTGCTTTGCGCCTCCATCGAAAAACAGCTAGCGCGGTAGAGATTTGATACTTTCTCTGGAGTACATTAGTCGAGCGCCCCAACCACTGAGGCATCACGGAGGGGTAACACAGAATTATGACACCGGGAGCAGTTGCGAGCGCTAATGAACTAAATAATGTTTATCTCCTTCACTGCTATTGATGAATAAATTTCAGTGCAACCAGTCCCTTCATTTGTTGTTTTCGCTATTGTCGTCACCGCGTGAAATATATAGCGGAGAAGCTCGATCGCGTAAACGTGGCATACACTGAAGATCACCACCACCACCACCACCACCACCACCACCACCACCATCATCATCATCATCATCATCATCATCATCATCATCATCATCATCATCATCATCAGCCTGACTATACCCACTGCAGGGCGAAGGCCTCTCCCATATTTCTCCAATTAATCCGGTTCTGTGCTAGCTGCATCCACTTCACCCCTGCGAACTTCTTAACCTCATCCGCCCACCTAACTTTCTGCCTCCCCCTGCTACGCTTTCCTTCCCTTGGAATCCAGTTTGTTACCCTCAGCGACCATCGGTTATCCTCTCTTCGCACTACATGTCCTGCCCATGTCCATTTCTTCTTCTTAATTTCTACTAGAATGTCGGTAACTTGAGTTATTTCTCTGACCCACTCTGCACGCTTTCTATCTCTTAATGTTACCCCTACCATTTTTCGTTCCATAGCCCTCTGGGTTGTCCTCAACTTAAGTAGAACTCTCTTGGTTAGCCTCCACGCTTCAGCCCCATAGGTGAGTACAGGTAAGATGCAACTGTTATATACTTTCCTCTTTAGCGATACCGGTAAGCTGCTAGTCATAATCTGTGAGTGCTTGCCAAATGCGCTCCATCCCAATCTTATTCTTTTTGTTAAGATTGGGACACAGAAGATGGAGCCCGCCAAACAGAAACCATCTTTCCGTACAGCCCCATGGGCCCTCCATCTTCCAAGGATCGGCGGCTCAAGATGAGGGAGACTGCATCGACCACTTTAACCACGTGAAACCATTCGAAGCGGTGAACAATTTAGAAAAGATTAGGCAAGTTTACTTCGCCCTTCAAGGACCTGCCCGTATCTGGTTTCAAAATCATGAGTATTCTTTAAAGTATTGGGATGCATTCAAGCAGGAGCGTTTGAGGGCTTTTGCAAGCGTCTTCAGGAAAGGAAGAGCGCAGTTTCACATTCAGTCAAGAATTCAACTCCAAATGTTGTTTGTGGCATGCTGTAAAGAACGGGGGAAGCCTTAAAGCGGTAAAGAAGAAATTGGGCATAGGCAAAAACCAGATGTATGCGATAAGGGACAAGGCGGGCAACGTCATCACTAATAT
This sequence comes from Amblyomma maculatum, assembly GCF_055883805.1. Classification (NCBI taxonomy): domain Eukaryota; kingdom Metazoa; phylum Arthropoda; class Arachnida; order Ixodida; family Ixodidae; genus Amblyomma; species Amblyomma maculatum. The sequence goes on along the minus strand of NC_139347.1, from coordinate 14,631,341 downwards.
GGAAAAGATAGTCAAAGTAGCCGAGGAGTTCTATACAGGTCTCTACAGTAGCCAAACTAGTCAGGACCGTAATGAGATTGGCGGTAGGGAAAAACAGTCAGACGTTCCACCAGTGACGAAGGACGAGGTCAAGAAAGCACTAGAAACTATGAAAAGGGGGAAATCAGCTGGAGAGGATCAGATAACTACAGATTTGCTGAAGGACGGGGGGGATATCGTGCTAGAAAAACTGGCCACCCTGTATACGCAGTGCCTGGTGTCATCGACGATACCGGAACCATGGAAGAATGCAAACATTATCCTCATTCACAAGAAAGGGGACTCTGAGGACCTTAAAAATTACAGACCAATCAGCTTACTGTCTGTTACGTATAAGGTATTTACTAAGGTAATCGCTAATAGAATCAGGACAACCTTAGACTGCAATCAAGCAAAGGATCAAGCAGGGTTTCGGAAAGGGTACTCTACTATCGATCATATCCATACCATCAATCAGGTGATAGAAAAATGCTCGGAATATAACCAGCCCTTATACATAGCATTCATTGATTACGAAAAAGCATTTGACTCAGTTGAAACCTCGGCGGTGATGCAGGCATTGCGAAATCAGGGGGTAGACGAGCCGTACGTGAAAGTGCTGGAAGTTATATATAGTGGCTGCACAGCAACCATAGTTCTGCATAAAGAAAGTAACAAAATTCCCATAAAGAAAGGTGTTAGGCAAGGAGACACAATCTCCCCAGTACTATTCACAGCTTGTTTAGAGGAAGTATTCAGAGACTTGGAATGGGAGCAGTTAGGGATAAGGGTAAATGGAGAATACCTCAGTAATCTGCGATTTGCTGATGACATTGCCTTACTAAGCAACTCGGGGGATGAACTGCAAATAATGATCGACGACCTAGACAGGAAAAGTAGAAAGGTAGGCTTGAAAATCAATATGCATAAGACTAAGGTAATGTTCAACAGCCTCGGGACGGAACAGCAGTTTACATTAGGTAGCGAAATACTGGAAGTAGTAGGCGAATATGTCTACTTAAGACAGGTAGTAACCGCAGATCCGGAACACGAAAAGGAAATAACAAGAAGAATACGATTGGGATGGAGCGCATTTGGCAAGCACTCGCAGATTATGACTAGCAGCTTACCGGTATCGCTCAAGAGGAAAGTATACAACAGTTGCATCTTGCCTGTACTCACCTATGGGGCTGAAACGTGGAGGGTAACCAAGAGAGTTCTACTTAAATTGAGGACAACCCAGAGGGCTATGGAACGAAAAATGGTAGGGGTAACATTAAGAGACAGAAAGCGTGCAGAGTGGGTCAGAGAAATAACTCAAGTTACCGACATTCTAGTAGAAATTAAGAAGAAGAAATGGACATGGGCAGGACATGTAGTGCGAAGAGAGGATAACCGATGGTCGCTGAGGGTAACAAACTGGATTCCAAGGGAAGGAAAGCGTAGCAGGGGGCGGCAGAAAGTTAGGTGGGCGGATGAGATTAAGAAGTTCGCAGGGGTCAAGTGGATGCAGCTAGCACAGAACCGGGTTAAGTGGAGAAATATGGGAGAGGCCTTCGCCCTGCAGTGGGTATAATCAGGCTGATGATGATGATGATGTTGTTTGTCATGGTTTGTGCGGAAGAGATGAAGCGTCCCTTCCGCCGCGCGAATACCAACACCACAGAGCAGAACAAAATGAGCTTGAAGAGCAAATTTTTGAAATGAAAGTGAAGAGAAAAATTTTGGCGGGTCTTCTACGTCAGTCTCACAGCACTGGGCAGGGGTTCGCCAAACCAAAAAAGCTGTAGCTATGGAGAAGAGTTTCGACGCCCAGATGCACCAGCACATTCAACCCATGCGAGCATCCTCCGCAAGCCATTACGACCATACATCAGCAAGCGGAGATAATCTTCGAGATCTGATTCGCGAGGTTTTTCGGGAAGAGCTGCGCCATTCGCTACCGTCGTCCTAGAAGCCAGAGGTAGACACGCTCACGGACATCGTCCTCGATGAAGTGCAGCAAGCGCTTTTACCCTATAGTTTGGCGGTTACTGCGCTAAAACTATAAACCATATGCTACGCCGCCACGTTACCAACTCACTAACTCGACGAAAGACGTCGTGTCCGTGGCCTGTACCTGAACGCCTTCATTGACTCCCGCACGCTCAGTTTACGAGCAACCCCAAGAGTCAGGAAATGCGACGCCTGGAGAACTTCTAGCAACCACCTGCTGTGTTTATATTGTGGTGAAGTTTGGTACATTCTACGCCATTGTCCGTGCAGATGAACCGGCCTTAGTGGTTTTGTATTCGATAGCCCAAAACCCCGCTTAGGCGAATGGCCAAACGAAATTGGCAACTATACTTGCGACGGGGAGAGTCGTCAAGCCACCGGTCCCGCTCTCCATCACAGTTCAGTGCCAGCTTTGTGTCGCCGGGCCGCAGTTACGCTGCGGCTATGCGAGTAAGATTCCCTAGCCCCTGTAGGGAAAACAAAGGCAGCAACGATTGGAGATAACGTTATTTCACGCCAAAAATCGAAGATCCTTCGCGGTCGACGATGAATGACGGCGTCGCAATAATTACACCATCGTTGCACACAACAAGAACATCGAAGCCCATGCCATCAGACTTCAAATTGGCACCGCCGCCGAGCTAAGTGAGAGTGGTGTGCCTCAAATGCAACCTCAGTTCACGGCGAGGCCTAGGTAGGGCACCAAGGACAGAGTGCAATGCGAGGATGCGATCAAGTGACGTTCAAGTGGCTGTCGACGGTTGCATGATCACTGCCCTAGCAGACACCGTTGCTGATCATTTACCAGTGGATCGCACGTCTCCCAGTTTAAGAAGGTAATTAACGACCCCTTGGGATGACCCTTTGATTCACAGCACTGGTGGTACCCTCATTACACCGCCGGGGAAATATGCGCTGCACGATGTAGAGTAAATGAATGTAATTATCCTATATCTTCGTGGTCTTAGAATACTGCTCGTGTGACACGATTTTAGATATTGGCATTGTAATGAACATAGGGCGATCATGGACATTCAATGAGAGGTCGTCAAGTTTTCAACGGATAAATTCATACTTGCAACAAGAACACGTCGCTCTAAAGCTCATCGACGAAGCCTTCAGCGCAACTCTCCGATCAAGCGTCATCTTCTATGCACGTACTGGAGACATCTAAATCGCCAAAGGAGTCTTTGAGGGGCACACACAGTTGCTCTCGAGTCGAGGACTCGGCATCACGAGACGCTTTGCTCTTTTGCGGAATAGAGAAGCTCAGCTGCTGTTGAGGAACTTCACTGCAGAATAGCGACATCTCAACAAGGGCACGCCGATTGCCTTCCTCGGCCAGCTAGTAGATAGGTGAGATGTCGTTGGCCTTCACGAGCATGCCGCGGAAGATGTACCTAATCATGGTTTGCAGTCCACGTTCGATATTATTCCAGCGAAACTGCGAAGCAGGAAAGACCAGATACGCACTATTCTCTAAAGCAACAGCTAGTGCTTGTTGATCTATACTGCAAAGCCCTGACGCGTATCACCGCGAGAGTACCAGGCCATACGCGATCAAGTGGAGGAAATGCTTCGTGATGACATCATCCAGCCATCAAAGCTCCTGAGAGATACCAGTCGTTCTAGTGGGCAGCTTTTTGCCGTGGACCTGGGTAAATTGGTGCCGCCCAGGTCCACGGAAAGCAGCTCTGATCGCTCAGTTTCCTTAGCCTGCTGACAAAAATACTGCCCGGAGGTCCTTGTACCGTGCGCCCATCATCGATGGTTTGTCAGGAGTTTTTTGCTCATCGCCGAGCCATTGACCATCCTACAAAGCCGGACGTGTCGCTTAAATTGGAATCACCGCAAGTGGAAGACTTCAGTGAACTTAAACTTATAGTCTCCACCTGTCCATCAACATTTTGATGAAAACGCCGAGACTGAAATTCATGCCGACTCAAGCCGTGCGGGCTTAGGCGCTGTCCTCGCTCAGAAACGTGGCAGCCCAGAGAAAGGTGCCGCATTCGTCAGCCGTTCCTTGTCCGAACCGAAGCCAAAAAAACTACAAGAGTTCAACGCTGCTGAACTAAATATTGAGCGAAAGCATAAGCTGCGGGTGACCGAGCGTTCTTCTCTTTTTCTTCTTCCCTAGCCCACATATAAAGCCCCGCTTTAACCAACCTATAGGGGTAACGTGAATGCCAGAGTCCTAGCAGGCTGATTCTGACATAACCGTCCCATGTGAAACTAGAGACCCAAGTTGGCAGCTCCTGCCAGCCCATCTCTCGCTTTTGTGTCACGTGGGGGGTGACGGCATGCACTGCGGTGTAGCTGCGACAGCGCTACGCCGACCGCTTGAGCTGGTAGCCCAGCTCTCACCCTAGTGCCACGTAGGGTGCGATGTCACGGCGTCACGTGGGTAAGACGTGGTTACTAGTCGCGCTACGCTGAAGGCTCGAAACCTAGAGTAGTATTGTTTTCGCAATAATATTCGGAGGCAGAGAAACATTCTCTTGCAATCATTTGGGTGACATCAAAGTTTAGCCCCTATTTATACCTACTACCATACAAGGTGGTATACATAGGGGCTAAACTTTGATGTCGCCCAGATGATTGCAAGAGAATTTTTCTCTGCCTTCGAATACTACCATACAAGGTTGTACCCGCCGGGGTGGCGCAGTGGTTACGGCGCTTGACTACTGTACGTTGCCAAGGACGCGGGATCTAATCCCGGCCTCGGCGGCCGCTTTTCGATGGAGGCGAAAAGCAAGGCGACGCCTGTGTTCTGTGCGATGTCAGTGCACGTTAAAGACCTCATGTGGTCGAAATTTCCGGAGTCTTCCACTATGGCGTCTCCGTAGCCTGAGTTGCTGTGGGACGTTAAACCCCACAAACCAAAATCAAACCATACAAGGTTGGGAGCGATCAGCACACCCTATTCTGGCTTTCCAACCTAGAGGATTCTTACAGTCGCCTTGCTCAGTGGAACCTGCGGTTTAAAATTCGGCATGTCTGTGGTCTACGAGTTTGGCGGCAAGCATTCCAACGCAGACTCTTTGTCAGGAGCCCCAGATGAAGCGGCATCAAAAGGAAACGAGGGTGATGACGCTTGATGCTATAGGCTCCGCCGGGTTGCTTTATTTTTTTTTGGAGCAGCAAGTCAGACGCTGTAAAGAGTTCATTTCACTGCAACCAGTCCCTTCGTTTGTTACCTTTGATATTTACATTACCACGTCATATTATATAAGCAATACAGTAGTAGCATGTTACGATATTTTAGCTGGGCAAAGAGCTTTGCTAGCTGCTATGACGATGGTACTGTGCTGATTGAGAGAGGTTTGTCAAAATTAATGGGGAGGAATTTGCTCTTGCATGCACCATATCTTACTTGAAACGACTTGACAACACAACATAGAGTGAATAAGCCTTGAGGAGAAGCATCTGTCTCCCATCCATCGCTACTATTTCTTTATGTTCAGAATTTTTGTTAGTGTCCGAACCTTGATCAAATTAAGGACACCTTCATATGAACATCTTCAAGTAAATAATACGAATTACATGTGAAGAAATAAACTTCGGGATGGTCTGTAGTGAACCCTGTTTGAACTAGGTGTTGAAAGCAGATGATATACACAGATCAAAGTTAGATGCCAATTGTAAAGGGCGAACGGGAACGGGGTCGGGGCGCAGTCGCTGCTGCCGCTTCGACCTTGGCTCGCTTCGGCGCTTAGTAAACTTCTCGGCCACGGGCAAGTCAGGCTTCTCTTCATTCGATGGTCTCGGCGGCCTATCTGGTACGGTTGCGGTCTCTCTCTTTAGCGAGATCGCGTATGTGTATGGCATATTCACCTAGATTAAATGAAGGAGTGGCGCAGATGCAACTCAATGAAGAGGATGGGGGTCAGTGTAGCGTTAGAGTGTGTTGCAGTTGTGCGCGAAGCGGGATTAGCCACGGCGATAGCGTAGTGCTCTTGTGCCTGGCACGATGATGAAGACGATGATGTTGGCTGCCCAGCGCGGTGAAGACATTTGCTTCGCATCTGGAGAGGGAACAACATGTGACTCACAGGTACCTGCAGCCATCCGTTGAACGCATGATGTTCTAGGTCCAGAAACAACTCGGGATAATGCGAAACTAGCAAATGAGCGGAGTAGTGCCAATACTCTAAAAGAGAAGTTGTGCTTCATAGAAGGCGAGGAATTCAATATGCCTCCCCGTAAGAGCGAAATTTGAGGGACAGTTAGTCTTTAACCAAGTAGCAAGTCAACTCTTTAACGCGTTCAGGAAATACCAAGAGAATGCGCTGAGCAATTTCCTCCCAACACCACTTGCGACATAGGGGATTAGTGCTACTTTAACGATTTGGGATAATTTGGTAAAGGCGAAGTTATATAAGGAAGACAACGCATTATAATGCGGCAGGCTAGTGAAGGACGATCCCGTTCTTAACACGGCCATTTCTTTGCAGTCTCTTCAGGTCGCATTTAGTGAGAAAACAAACACAAAAAAACTAAACGTTTAGAATGGACGCATTTTCTAAGCAAATATACTTCAAAGCCACGAAGTTCGTTATAACCAAATACCGTTGTTACAAACTTTGTCCAAACTGGTAGGAGTTAGATTTATTAAGATTTTCTTCTTGGAAATTGGCACAAATTGTTAGTAAGTATTAAATAAAATTCGGGTCAGTGCTTTTTCGCTTGGTTGCGGGCGCTTGGTTGGTACCGAGCATAATTAATGGCGGCCTAACCAGGGAAGCTCTGCCTTTGTGGATGATACTCTAAGTAAAACGCGACATGACATCATTCTCTGGGTTTGGGGCACGCCGAGTCAGTAGCTTAAACTGGGAGGTGGATTGTTTGCAAGAGCCTAACCTCAGTACTGAGGTAAATATTTTTCACGCAAATGATTTGGAACAATTCGAAATTTCGCATCCAAAAGTAGGACGCGATTGAAATTCAGCTCACGTGTTAAGAGCATATATGGGCACAAAGGCCCCATGAAGGAGAGCACGCAGGGAGGGGATGTGGTGCTTGCAAAAGATGGATTAAGCTATTAGTGCGGATCACTCACAAGATCATAAGAGCCGTGCAATATTCTTGGTTTTGCCTCGCTAGTTGCCATGCAAACTGTGGCGCAAGCTTTTGTCGAGACGCTGAAACAGCAAGTGGGGCGACGGCGTGCATAGGGGTCATCTCTGCGGCAAGGCTTTCCTCTATATCGCCTCTGGCACACCATGTGCTCGTATGGCATCGCCAACGAACTTCGCCGCACCAGATCTCCCAATTTTTTCTCTACTTTCTATCCCATCTAGCATCTATCTCCTAGTCAAATCAGACGCTTGTTTGTGACAGAAATTCGAAAAGATGACTTATGTACCTCCAAATATATGCCGTGCAGAACAGACGTTTAACACTTGCCAAAAATTGCTCCTCTCAATGCTAAATCACGAAGCAAAGCCATGTCAAACAGTGAATTCGCACGTCCTAACTGGTTTAAGGGGAGTGAAACCCCGCTTAAATTTTTTTTTTCTCATGTGCCCCACAGAGTCTATATCTCTTTAATCCTAAAGCATTGCTTCTCTCCCATTACGAGAAACGCTGGTGGCGTCCTTCGGTCGTCGGGGTTAAGAAATGGCCCTAGTGCCCCATTGATAAGAGGAAAATAGAGGGAAGTCATGACACGGCCTTATGACGCACACAGGAAGCTGAGCATGTTCAATGCGTCACTATCATATACATGGATACAGACTTTTCCGCAGTCGAGCCACCGGCACTACAGACAGTGGTGTGAAGTCGCTAGTCATCATATACTGTCCAATTATGGACCTCCGTGTGACAAGTTTTCTAGATTGATATCAAGATTGTGATGGAACCTACGCTTCGTCGCAAAGCTTTTCTGATGGTGTCATATGACTTATCGTGCCTACAGAATACATCTGATGGGAAAGATGGAAGCTAGCTCGCGACAAGATTTGAACAGACAACTTATATATGTCCAACTGCATCCCTTTCTGGAAGTATGTTAAAACGTTGTGAAGCAATCGTTCATCGTACAACGTTCCTGATGGCGTCATATGATTTCCAGTTGCTTATAGCGTGCATCATCTATTCAAATAGGAGGCAGGGTTTCGACAGTGATTCGAACTGACGACATATATATATATATATATATATATATATATATATATATATATATATATATATATATATATATATATATATATATATATATATATATATATATATATATATATATTGCGAGCCCTGCACACTGATGCCAGTGGTCTCGGTCTTGGCGCTGCACTTCTGCAGCGCGATGCAACTTCACGTGAGAAAGTGATTGCCTTCGCCAGTCGGACCATGACTCCAGCTGAGAAAAACTACACCATTACCGAGCAGGAATGTCTCGCCGTCGTCTGGGCTGTTCAAAAGTTTCGCCCTTACCTGTATGGTCGGCATTTCACAGTTGTGACCGATCATCATGCTCTTTGCTGGTTATCTTCACTAAAAAATTTGACAGGCAGACTTGGCCGTTGGATTCTACGCCTGCAAGAATACCATTTCGACGTCGTTTATAAATCGGGCCGCCAACACCAAGACGCCGACGCTCTTTCTCGCTGTCCGGTTTCGGAATCAGCCTGCTGTTTTTCTTCACAATGCATTTCCACCTCTGACGACAGCCGATCATCGCTTCCACCGACACATATCACTGCAGTTTCTTTTGACGATTTTGAGAACAAGCACGCTCTCCGTTCACAGCAATTAGCTGATGCTTACTGTCGGCCCATCATCGACCGCCTTATCGGCGCTTCGAGCCCACCCAACGCTAGGCTTCGCCGACAGCTTCGCAATTTCAAGCTTGAAGATGGCATACTACGCCGCTACGTGTATTATCCTGATGGAAAGACAGCATTGAATCTCAGTGGTGTTGAACATGCAATAACACTAAAGAAGGACCTAGCAGCAGTAGATAAATTTGATGCAGATGAAGAATGTGTACGAATGTCAGCTGCTGTCTGGAATATCTGAAGGAAATACTAGAATGTAAGAAATCACAGATGTGGAGGACACTGCAATCCTTCAAGACAAGGTTGTAGCATTAAACTGACGGAAACTGACGGAAAAGACAAATCATGTAGCTCTTACTTTGTGTTCTGAATCAAGTGAATTGCGATCCTTGGGTGCTTTGTCGCATTGCGCCAGGTTCATGAAAAGGAATTGTCATAGCGTCCGGAACAGCACGACAGTAGGTCACAGTGAGCTGAAGGCTGGAAGTGGAAGCCTGGTGCCAATTGTGCGCTACTCGAAGACAATCAGAACCTATTTTGGCCGCATCCTGTGCAAAGATATTCTTGCTGAAAGTCGACATTCGGCCCAGCGAGCTAGAGACGAAAAAAGTCAGTACTCATCACACAAATTTCCCACAATTCCTTGAGGTTCAATTTTACTGCGGCTTGAGGCCTGCTCATGTTTGCGGAGATGAAACATTTCTGAGGATCTGTTTGACCTAAAAAGCTGAATTTCTATGTATGCCCAGAGGGATCAATATTTTTAAGCGCTACGTGATGACAACAAACATAAAGCTCATGCATGTTCTGAAAAACTTGGAAGTTTTGAAAAATAAACAAAAAACAAGTACAAATAAAACACTCCGCGCTGAAAACTCCTCTAAGGTTCTTTCGGCGCACAGTCAGCAGCAATAGGGCAAGTCATTCGTCCAAATTACTTCCTTCGAGGATCAGTGAAAGGAGGTTTGAGCAAAAGAAAAAAGAGGCTTAAACCGGGGAAGAAGCCAAAAAAATAAGAACACGTCAGAAGCAAGCAACTATGCGAGAGACACACGTCTTAGTCGGCGCTGAGATCGTCATGTGCACAAGACGAACAACTGTAATAGGTGTTCAGAATCCATGTTTCGAACTCCAGCCAACCGTGCTTGAAAGTAAAAATTCTATCCTTGCCTGTCTGTCCTCTATTGAGTTCCGCGCATGGTTGCCGCCAGTCCGCTGCACTTTCGAAGATAACTCGAGACTAAAGCAAATCTAGATGCGCGTGGCAAGGAGCTAGAAAAAAAAAAAGACGACTGCGAAAGTAAGGATCACTGAAAACAAAACAAAACAATAAGTAGTTTTTCAGGCTTAGCTTCGGCAACAACTTTATTGGTGGGGAGCTCAAATTAATTTTCTTTATTTCCCCGATGGCATGCGCTGAAAAACAAAAATGGGGAAAAAATAAGATAGCACTTATGCTTCCCCTTAAGAGTAGACGCGGTATCGCCATTTACACCGTCCTTACAATTCGTTAATAATAATATAAAAAAAGACGTTCCATTTTATTTACTGACATTTTTTTTACTGACCTCAAGTCATGTGCACCAGAACGCGTTCACTTGGTGCTCTTTTAGCCCCCTTGGTACCAATGACACTAATTGATTATATTGATGATAGAAAAAGCACCCTCGTAGACTATGCTTTGTATTCCCGCCTGGAATGCAGCTGACTTTTATTCGAACCTCAATAATGACAAATCAATTTGTTTAATTGTACTTGTTGAAATTCCCCCTCGACAATTGATCGACACTTTTGGCTTGATTTGGAGCGACCCTGAATTCGTTATCTTTAATTCAATGAAGAGTGTTTTAAATTAATGTGCGAGGCCATGCGGTTCTGACTTCATGCGGCTCTGACGGCGAGGCCGGGCGGAAAGAGGAAATGAGGAGACGTAGTAGATGACTGCGATTTCGACCACCTGGGGATCTATAACGTGCACTGACATCGCACAACACATGACGCCTCTCCGTTTCGCCTCCATCGGAACTCAGCCTGATAGCGCTTTGTGACGTTATTACTTAAGGCTGATAGTGCTTTTTGCGGGGGATCTCGGGCACGCAGTGCCATTGTTACTAACGGTTGAGTGTCGAGGGACGCAGTACCCTCCCACGCACGCTGCTAAAGCGCTTCTACTCTCGACACCAGGCGCCTTCTGTCGGGCGAGAGCGTTTAGGGGACTGCGGGTCGCGCGGGCGCCTCGCGTTGAATACGTGTTTGTAAACGAGCGTTCATTTCTGTCGTTAACGCGCTCTACCACCCATACATGTAGGTGTGTGCTGTGCATCGCTACTCGCATTTGTTCCGGTTCCACAGAGTGCTACAGCAATCTGAAGCGCACTATTCCCTCAGTGACGCAATAAACAAGGGTAGTACACCATGCGTGGTTACGAACTGTAGATCGCCATTTATACGCAGCAGTTGCATTTTTTTAAAGGGGGAGGGGGGGGGGGGGGGGGTTGTCCTTCACATGTGATAAACTACCCGTTTTTTTTTTTTCCTTGTTAATTTTGCATACAAGAATGCAGATTTTTGGACCTGTCTTTATGATGCGAGATTTAACCGGATAGACAGGCTTCGCGCTGAAGTTCTCTCAAGCAAAATGTGTTTTTTCGGCCCACAGTGACTGTCCTTGGATTTCGTTTTTTCTTTAAGGAAATCTAAGTAAGACTACGTTATTTCGTATGATTTCGTTATTTCAGAGAGATGTCGGCGTGCAAAACGGTTGAGTGTAGTATATACCTCAGACGCATCAAACAAGATTTCATTACTTGCTACGACCTGGCCCAAATGGCTAAGAAGTGGTTTCACACTCACCAATAACATCGAAATTAAACATAACGAACTTGTCGCTTAAAAACTCGCCAGAGCTGGCTGTGTTATTATTTGTTCAAAGATCAATACAAATATTGAAACGGGGTCGTGCCCTCCAGTGGTGGCTCTGTGGTTAGGGCTCTTGACTGCTGAGCCGAAGACGTAGGTTCGATTACAGAAGCGGCGGCCGCGCTTAATGAAGACGAAGCTGAAGCGCCTGTGTAGTGTACCATGTTAGCGCACGTTGAAGAACAGCCAGTCGATAAATTTCCAGAGCACTCCACTATGGCCTACCCCGTACGCGATGCCACGTTTGGACGCTGAACTCCTTATGCCATATGAAAACTGAGTTGTTATGCTCCAGCTAGCATTTATTTGCTGCTGTCTCTTTGGCATGTACGAGAATGTACGGGCAGGATATAAATTAAAAGCTGCATTATGCTTGACATGCACGGTGACCAGTTTGATAGGCGCCATAGAGTTTAAGGGATAAAAAGAAGTGATCTTAATGCGGCTGTGTTCCTAAATAAAGCGCAACAAAATTTATCTGCCGTTAGCTTGTGAACTCAGATGAACACAGCGATAGTTTGCTTATATTACTGGCACGCACCGCGCAAACGACAACACATCCTAATTGGTTAGGCTCGAAATCGCTGGCGGGAAGGAAGAAGAGCGCATTGGAAGTGCAATTATATGCGAGTCATACGAAAGAGTATGGTTTGCAATTGTTCAAAAACGTTTTATCGTCAGTAAGGGCCCGAAACGGCATTATTAGCGCAGCTGCGTGATGACCACCAACACAGTTAACGCGAACGTAAAACTAAACCCCATAGATAACGAGTCGATTTTAACCCTACGACAATGCGAATAAACTCGCTCCAACACAACCGTGCGGTGAAAATTTTGTGCCGATATTCTCTAGCGCCAGAAGGCTAGCCTAAACGTGGCTAAAGTGCAGGCGCGGCCCCGCAGTCCCCAATGACTGGCGCCCGCGCTGCGGCGCGCTAGTCGGCAGAAAATGGCCGCGCCCGGAAGCGGCTAAAAAATCTGGTCTATAGGCTGACAACCCTTTGCGCTGGCACCATCAGGCAAGCAGTACCACGGCGCTAAAGATTGAATGTAATTTGTGTCAGAGGTTGTTGGAGTATGCAGTACCGCTACTGCGAAAGGTTGACTGCCTTCAGTAGGCTTTGGGGGGGGGGGGGGGGGGGGGGTGGATTTTGGCCCGCAGTGCTAGTAGTTAGAGGTCTAAGGCTAAGGTCTTTTGTGCCAGGGACTCTGGCGCAGAGCACCATCACTACTAAAAGTTGAGGACCTCTCTGTAGGGTAACTCGGGCTCACATTACCCTGGTATTAAAGTTTTGTGCCCCATGTGAGAGCAGACTCCGGCATACATAGAGCGACTACTGTAGACGTTTATTGCCCTTAGTTACAGGGTTAGGGAACGCAGCCTTGCTAATACTGATGATTTAGTGCCTTATATTGAATTCCCTATAAGGCTATATGGCCCTAATGGCTATATGCAATGATAGCTATGTACCATTCTTTTAGCAAAACTATCTTCGCTATCTGGGGACGTCTTCCCGCTGGATGCGTAACGAAGGCACTTTTTGGCTGTGCAACCTTAACTATACGTTGACAAGAAAAGCCACTGAGAAGGAAAGAAGCGTGTGACTAAGGCTGCACTGCCCTTTATGTTCATAGCGCTTTCTGTAGGTAGCGCCCCGACGTAACCGGAAGCCCTTGCAGGACACACCAGCTTCCACAAGCGCTGCTCGCCGCTGTATCTTGTTTCACTGCTAGGTGACATGTGGATTGACGGCGCAAACGAGATTGTAGTGAGAGGGAGGAAGCACATACCACCACGTTGTGGTCAAAAGGGCAGCAGCGGAAATGATGAGAGCTTGACGTCTGCGTGGCATAATCGGCGAATTCAGATTACATTATGGCGCCCTCCAGTCTTTCCCACCTTACCCCGTGGAAAGTAAATGGGATGGGACCCATGTGAGGGCTCTTTTATGACATGGAGGTTATACAATACGACTGCCGTCTTTTCACTTTGTGGGTGTTCGTGGAATGGCTCAATGGGTACTCAATGGCTTGTGCTCATGAACTGCTGAGCAGAACTTCACGGCATCAGTTGTCATGGCGATAACTTTCCCACATAGTTTGAAATGCAAAAAAAAAAAAAAGAAAACAAAAGAAACGCACCTCTATGTGGTGGTTTAAGAGCACTTCAATGAACCCCAGGCAGTCTGAAATCAAGAGTCCTCCGAAATGCCATCTTTAATGGTCCACGATCATGTTCCGCATCCTATACCATACCACCAGTCTTCGATATGGGAAAACAAACTTTGAGCCAACTTTATTTTAGCTTACGCTAAGCACGTGCTTCGTTAGCATTAACAACATAGTTTTGACTAGTTGAATATAACTGAGCATCGCTGAACCTTCTGAAAGGTGCATCTGCCCTTCATTATTCACACTAATACAAGATGAAATCTACTTCTTTGAAGAAACGTCTGAATAGCAGACTGCGGGGCTGGTTAGATACATTATTGTGCCTCCCATCTTGTGTGTGTTAACTTCCGCTATTAGTGACCACTTGAGCCTGTTATACTTTTTTTTTCATTCTTTCGGTAACATAAAATGCGGTTTCTTTCCAATAAACATTCGGTTGTGAGTTAGCGCTCGTGTTTTGTTGTATTCACTTTTGTCCAAGTAATTTTGTGCACGTTAATATTGAATTCGAAGAGCGTTTGTACCTGATACTCTTTTTATACCTTCAACGAATATTTTGTATTTACACAAAGAGCAGCTGAAACCTGCTACGAAACTTTATTTTTATTTGACACCTCTACTAGGAGGTATTCCAAACTAAATTCACTCTAGATGCACGCGCGTTGGTTCCAAAGCATGATTGGGCTGGCAGTTTGTATCCGCGCTAAACTTATCCTCAAACTCGCCTTTTTTTTCTTACCCACGAGCAGACTGCCCTTCTCTGTGTTACGGCTCTAAAGCGTGGTCCGCGGGGACCCGGCCTCCTGCTGCAAAGTGATAACGACCGGAGCAGCGGCGTCCGAAATCTGTCCGTTTCCCTTCCCTTATCCCCTCTTCCTTCCGAACAGCATGCGCCTTCCCTTTTTCAGTCTCCGGCATCCTGCATCTTCTCTCCCTCCTCGCCTGCGCACAGGCCATGCCTCAACTAGCGCCTGGTTACAGCGTTTCACTCGCTTGCTGGCGTAGATTAATCTGAGCGCGGGTTTTATTTAGAGCACCGGCCGCGGGCCATGAATTCTGGCGAATTCTGGTCTGGTGGTGATTAAAATGCCACGCTCAGTGGCACTCTCTAGGAGCAGTCATTTTTCTGCCCACAAAGGATTCGTTTAGTGCCTTGACGGGCGAAGCCACTTCGGCTGACTGACGGGAACCTTGAACTGAACACAACACCAGAAATATTTCTTTGGATAAAAGCGCGGAACACTTTGGGTACACCAAATGCAAGGGCCCACGCTGATTAAGTGCTAGCAAGCATTACCTTCGTTTTCCGTCGTGAACTCTAGAGGAACGTTGCACTTATAAAGATTTGAGATGGTTGGTTAAGCAGAGACAGTGCTTTTAACTTTCTTTTTCCGGTACATATATATTTTAGCCCTTATTTATGTTACTACCCACGATACGCGTTTTGTGCATGTTTGTGGTCGAGCATTTTCACAAATTCGTATTCACGCTATAGTTGTTGTTTATTGTTTTTTCAACTGAATGGCACACGGACCCTTTACCAACGCAATGCATTGCTCAGTGCGTTTTCTAGCGTGTACTGCAGTTGAAAATAGCCGTTTGACTATATTTTATTAAACACAAGGGAAACGGGATACGTGTAGCGGCGAACCGTATTCGCTCTATTCCTGAAACGTGAGAACATTGACATGAACACAGTGCAGCGATATAAGTGGAGCGCCATGTTGGTTAAACCCATTTCGCTTCCCAGCGGAACTCTGTACGTCACCGAGGGAATTGCGAGCTCGAAGACTTCACAATATTCCTCGATCCTAAGAGCCGCTCCTGTGACAGCATGTATGAACGAAATTTGAGGTCCCGAGGGTGCAAAGTTCGCTAAGTTCTATATATTTTCCTCATTCAAGGGTTGTTTGATTCCTCCTTAACAAGCAAAAAATTAGACATGAGTTGTTTGTATTCTTTGTGTAAACTTGGAAGGGCGTTGAAAAAACGCGGCCGCGGTCGGAAAATACAATCAGCAGTCTAAAAGTTGATTGCACGCATGCCATATTCGTCACTACTGGCGTCGCTAATGACAATAGTAATCTCCCAATACAGTAACTGTGACAGCACAGCGTGAATGCGCGCAGTTTTGAGGCTATAAGCCCTCGATGCGCGGACTCCAGGTGTGTATTGCAACGGGCTCAACAATGCCGCTGAAGCAGAGAATCCCGCGTAGCTTCATCGGCAACAAAGGTCAAGGAGGTGATAGCTGTGGCTGCTACTTAAAGGTTTCGTTGGCCTACGGAGTTGGGAACTGCACGGCGAGTTGTTTTGCGTTCTCAACAACACCATCAGTGCTGAACATCTACCCGGAGAAGAAAAACAAGAAACAAATATACATGGAATGTTTCTGGGGAAGCAAATCTGCATGCTCACTCGATCTAAATCCGCAGCGAATCACTTCTTCGTAACTCCGCGAGTCATATCTTGTGCCAAGCGCCACAGCGAAGTATTTCTGCTCCCCTTGAGGGAAAACTGCGTGAGGCAAGCCGTTCGTCGAAAGCTCTGACTGGAAAGCGCATTTAGATTCAGACGCGAGCGCTCGCCACTCAGTTTGCACCGCGAACCGTGTACTCACATCCTCGTTTGCAGCAGGTAAAAGAAGAAAAACGAAAGCGAGAAAAAGAGAAAGGGAATTTTGCCGGCCCTTCTACAGACGCTTGGAAATGACCATCGTTGGACGGGCATCGCGGAAATGGACGCTCGAAGGCGGAAATGCTCGCAACCATTAGGATGGCGTCGAAGGCTGCAGCGCGCACGGCACAGCGGCCGGGAATTGTGTTTCGGCGTGAACTAAACACGCGGGAGCGAGGGGTTTCCGTCGGGCACTGAGCGTGAGCACTCGCCCCGAAAAGCGGAACCGCATACAGATTACCTCCGACTTGCCGCGCGTATTTTCTCGTAAGCGAATTGGAAGGCTCGTATAGCAACCCATAGCTGCCGTACGTCTCGAGTTGAAGATGATCTGGTTGTGAGATGACCTTGTTTCGCTTCTTCTAAACCTACTAAGCTGAAAAATGCCAGTTTAGACTGGGCTAGGCCTATTTCGTTGCTCGTGCCATGTAGGTTGCACTGATGTGACTACGTGCGCTTCAGGTGGAGAGGACATGGCTTATGGTGCAGCTGCTCGAGCTAATCGCGGTCTCTTATTTTTTTTTTTAGTCAAATAATGGCCGAGAGTTCGCAGCCAGGGAACCAAAGTTAGACAAAAGAAGCAAACCACTGCATGGAACAGCCTCCTTCCTCGACATTGTGAGGCTAGGGGCATTTAGTGAGTAATTTTAAAATATGTATGTGTTTGGACACGATATGCGCCCGCTGCAGACAGCGCGCGTGAAAAAAGGAACAATACATGAGTTGGAGCGCCGAGCACATGGGCAGCCTTGAGACTGGTTTTTATTTCACGTGGCGGCGCTGTGCACCGAGGAGCCTTATACGCGTCTGCGCACCTATGAGGAGGGCGCTGCTTGCATCCGCTGGCTACGGAAAGGTACACAGCGGCGCCGAGAGGAGCCTCTACAGGGCTCTCCCCCGACTCCCCCCGTAGACGCAAAGGTTGGTTTTATAATAATAATTTGTTTACAGGAAGGTAAAGGCGCAGTATCTGTCACACTTGCTCTGTGGACACCTGAACCGCGCCGTAAGGGAAGAGATGAAGGTGGGAGTGAAAGTGGAAAGAGAGAAAGGGGAGCCGTAGTGGAGGGCTACGGAGTAATTTCGACCACCTGGGGATCTTTAACGTGCGCTGACATTGCACAGCATACGGACGCCCCTTCGTTTCGCCTCCACCGAAACGCAGTCGCCGTGGTCGGGTTCGAACCCGGTAACTCCGGACAGTAGTCGGGCGTCTTACCACTGCACCACCCCGGCGGAGCAAGGTCGGTTTTGCCGAGCTGATTCCCAGGACACGTGTTTGGTCACGGGGCAGTCTGGGGAGGGAACCAAAGAGTCGGGCGGCGGAGAAGTGGGAATTAAACAGATACACACTAATTCGCCATGTACGCGAGTCTCACAGGGTCGATTGCAACAACATTCTCATGGCCATTCACAGACACAGTGAAGTATTTTCTCCACGCTGTAATACTTCAAATGGGCTGTCATACGGTGCAGTGAAGGAGGGTCGGATGCCTTCGCGACGAACAAAAAACGTAAGCTGAGGAAGCCAGGTTCTTGCTCACGAAAATATAAGTTGCAGGCTGTCGAAGTGGTGTTGGTCGCTAGCGCTCAGTGACCGAAGTTGCTCAACATGGGCGGGAGGCGATAGAGTGGGTGCTGCAGGGTGGGGCGCAGTATTCACCAGGTGAACGTAGAGTGGTCCCATAAACCATTTCGGCAGCAGTGCATCCAGGGTCTTCATTTATAGCCGACCGAATACCGAGAAGAACAAACGGAAGCTCATTGACCCATGAAGTTCGAGCGTCGCGGGCGATTAGAGCAGCCTTCAACTGCCGATGGAGCCTTTCCACCATGCCATTTGCGGAAGGATGGTATGTAGTTGTGTGGATGTGGCAGATGCCGAGAATGCTTGTCAACGTTCTGAGCAGGTCACATTCAAACTGTCGTCCGCGGTCGGTTGTTACCACGCAGGGGCAGCCGAAACGAGAGATCCAACCGGCTACGAAAACATACGCTACGGTGGACGCCGTGATATCATAGACCCGAAACGCTTCAGGACAGCACGTATTACGATCAACACAGGTGAGGATGTAGCGTTTCCCACGTGACGAAGGTAATGGGCCGACTGTGTTGATGTGAACATGGTCGAACCGCAAGTCAGATGGCCGGAAGGGTTGCAGAGGTGACTTGGTGTGTCGGGTAGTCTTTGCACGGTAGTCTTTGCAAAATAAAGGCTCATAGGCCGCAAAAGCTTCAGAAGCACCTCCTCCTCTAAAATATGCACAGGTTCAACTATATATTCTTGAACCAAACTTCACGATCGTTAGCCATAGGCCGCAGCCACAGTCGCTGCTGCCGCTTCGATTTTGAGTAATCTTGTCGGTAACGGTATAATCTGGCTTTTCTTTGTTCAATGGTCTCGGAAACCTGTTTGGCATTTATGGCTGCGGTCTCTGTCTGTAGCGACATGGCGTATGTGTACTGCCTATTTACCAGTTAAATGAAAGCAACTTGATGAAGGCAACGATGTTCAATGCTTTACACTAGAGTGAGTTACAGTTTTATACGAGGCGTGATACCATAGTGCTCTCGTGCCTGGACACGACGAAGAGGACGATGCTTGCTGCACAGCGTGACAGTTCAAGACGACAATTGCGTCGCCCTCTGACCTTGAAGTTTGTGCGTGAGAGGAGTAGAAAGAAGGCTCTAAAAAAGCCGACGGACCAGTTGGCCTTGGTGATCGTGGCTCAGGACATTCTCGAAGCTTAATTCTGCGTCTCAGTTTTTTTCTTACACCCCTCCTTTAGGCTGAGTGACGTGAGCTTTAGTCTGGGTGGGTTATTACATTTCTGTACGAATAATTATGTGTTTTTGAGAAAAGGAAATACGCAGTAATGGTCGCAAATTTTGGTGGATGGCTCTACCACGCCGCAACTGCGCCAAATGTATTAAATCTGTGCAATTACCCAGGATTTTGCGCTCGAAAGGGCGTGTATAGAAGCGAGAAAGCTACCATAAAAGTGGCACAGAAGTCGTGGCTACTGGCAGGAGGGTGCACAGATTTTGTGCGGCTCTCGTAAAACGTTTGGAACACCCATCTACCATGGCCGGAGTGGGTAAGTTGTGAAGCGGCGACACTTGGCCGTGCTGAAGATTCGAGGGCATGCAAAGAGACATGTCCCCCTCACTACTGCCAGATTTCGCGGTTAGCAGAGAAAAAGATATGCCCTCCCTTCCAATAGAACGCAGAAGCAGCTTGGCAGTGGGTGCACATGTCGACAATTCACTCCAAATGTCAGCAGTTGCCTGCTTAAATAAAGGAGGAGCGCTGAATGTGACAAATATATTAAGCAACATTACACTGCGCGAGAAGCGCCACATCACTCGATCCTGGTGCTAGTCAACTAAACAGGATCCGAGTAGCTACAGTGCACGTAATACTGCCCAGGTATGTCTATATAAGGATGTTGCGTTGTTCACCAGAGTAAAAAAACAAAAAAACAAAAACAAAACAACAACAACTAGAAGCTATCCCAGAGTGAGGCGATAAGCGTAGTTTTGTCACTTCCACTCTTGCTGGAACTTTTTCATTTGTTTCGCCTTGCTGAGCTAGGAAGGAACTATTGCGAATATATTAGCAGCTGTGCTCCATTTGCGTATTGATGAGCGTGAAGAGAAAAATTGCTCCAGCCGTCACATTACCATAATTTATTGCTGCATCGATCGTAGCGAGGTGAGCAAGCACTCATTAGAAAGAGAAAAAAGAAAACTGCAGCCTCGAGACCAGTAAATGGGATAAGCGGTGGATATTAAAGACTAGTAAAAGCGAGTTACACCTTATTTCTTTTCTTTCTTTCTTTTTCCTTCATTCCTTCGCTCCTCTTTACTTTCGATTTATTTTTCTATCCCTCTTAATTTGTTTGTTTTTCACTTTGCTGCCTTTAATAATGCCTTTCATCGTTTTCTTTCTTTCTTTCTTTCTTTCTTTCTTTCTTTCTTTCTTTCTTTCTTTCTTTCTTTCTTTCTTTCTTTCTTTCTTTCTTTCTTTCTTTCTTTCTTTCTTTCTTTCTTTCTTTCTTTCTTTCTTTCTTTCTTTCTTTAAGGTGTTTTCTTTGCCTGCAGGTGGTGTAAGAGAGTAATTTTGGTGAGAGTGAAAATCCCAAGGGCTGGTTTCACAGCCATTTATCCTTATCCCGTCTTCCTCAAAGCAATTAGTGGTTCAATGCTTGTTTGGCAGCGACAAAAAAGAAAATACCGCAGCTGCCCAGCAAAAGTAATAAGCTTCACAACTGGGCAAACAGTGTTGACGAAATTTTATTTAAGATGTAAAGAGGGAAAAGTAGGTGGAGAAAGAAGGAAAACATGTTATTTCGATATTTCATAGGTTGGTTAGCCCAGGAGAGTCATCTTATAAATGCGACTGAGGTGGGAACCCTCGACAGCACAGGTGCGTCCAAAGCGCAGCCCCGATATACAGACTCTTGGCGATGGAGCATAAAGTCTCTTTCCCAAGGACATGCTGGGCATAAAAACTGAATATTTATATTCACATTTCATTATCACAATAACTATTATCATCGCCAATTCAACTGTGTTTTGTGCAAGACAAAGGCCACTCATACTTTCCTGCAATTCCCGCAATCTTTTTAATCTCATTCGCCTGCTTGATCCTCTCACGCCCCTTCCTAATTTTTCCTTCCCCTTGGAATCCCTTTTACTTTAAGCGACCGTCGATTATCTTGCTCCCAATAACCTGCCCTGGCCATGCTCATTCTTTCTTCATTAACTCACGTTTGTTCCTTTACTCATTCCGCACTTACTCTGTCTCTTCAAGTTACATAAACCATATTTTGTATTCTGTAGTTTACTGCGCTCTCCTCATCCTATTTAAACCTTTTTCGTTACGCACTCCACGTTCTTGCATCATAGTATCGTGACGATAAGATGCTGTTGTCATGTATTTTTGTTTACAGGGATATCGGTAAACTGCTATCCAATAGATAGGCAACTTGCCCGGCGCACTGCATCCTTACTCTTCGACCTATGTCACTCGCATTTACGTAGTGCACGTAGTGGCCTCATCTGCAGGTAGCCACCGCAGATGATTTTCAACGTAACTGCATCCCGTGGCACGATCCGTTACTTCGAGGCCTATCGTGCTCTTCTGCGTCCTTTTAGTCTATTGAAAAAAAGTTTAAATTCATTTGCATTCATTTTTATATATACTATTCTGCTTTCTCCATCTGCGTAACTATTTGCCATGAGCAAATAAGGCATTTGTAATTTGGTTTGTGCCTTCTCTCCTCCAAATTCAGTTTCTGGATTACCTCTAGTAAATGCTTATTGAATAATATATATATACTGTTCCTGCGTAAGTTTATAGTTACTGTGCAATCGATGTAGGCATATTCCACAACCTGTGTGTCTACCTTCTCTGTAGCCCGGGTACGCAGCGTGCTCATGAATGCTGAGGTTTCGACTGAGTCGAATGATTCCTCGTTTTTGTACGAAGGGTATATATAAGGGTAGGTACAGTCATATTCACCCATTTTCTTTACCACCTTAATGAAGGTGCGAATAAGGTCTGCTACAAAATAGCCTTGTCGAAAGCTATAGTAGTTCATAATTGATTAGATAATGGTTGAAGATTAGTTATTAGATATTTATGCTTTCTTTAATTCGATAACCGCTCATCTTTGTAAATATCTTAAATATAACAGACAGTAAGCCAGGGCCAGTCTGTAAATCTTGAAGTGCTTTATATCTCACTTCTTATGAATTACGATGGCGTAAGCTTTCTACCCGCCTAGTAAAGAGCAGAAACATTAGTCTGCCAACCAAGATCCGTATAACTCGTGCTATGGTCTTTCCAGTTGCGATGTATGGATTGCGAGAGTTGGACTGTGAAAAATGCTGACCGCCGAAGAATTGACGCGTTTGAATTGTGGCGCTGGCGAAGACTCTTGAAAGTTCGTTGGACTGTCAGAAGATCAAATCAGTCGATATTGTCGACCATAAACCCTGACAGCTCATTGGAGGGTCAAATTCTAAAGTTAAAGCTCAGCTACTTTGGTCATCTGATGAGAAGAGAGGAGTCGCTGGAGAAAGATTTGATGTTGGGAAAGGTTGAGGGTCGCCGGAGAAGGGGTAGGCAGCGAACGCGATGGTTAGATGGCATCCTCGAGGCACTGCAGATGAAGTTATGTGATGTTAGGAAGATAGTGAGAGACCGGAAAGCGTGGCGTGACATGGTCCATAGGGTCACGAAGAGTCGGACACGACTGAACGACTGAACTGAAGCTTTCTACCCAGAGTCCGGTAATATGGAGATAGCGAAGCACTACGTAATCAGGTGTTAAATCTTTCCAGTCAATATACCGAGGTCCTCGAAGAAATCTACAGTTTCTTGGTCCTCACAAGTCATTTTATATCTGTGTATTACGTACAAGTTTGTTTGCTTTCTCTTTTTTAGTGGCGAAATGTAAAAAACGAAAATTTCTTTGGAGAAGTGAGTAATTTTACGCACCCTTATCTTTGGTGATGTAGAGATCTGTAAACAGTTTTTGTTTATGCAAGCCCAAGTTATGAATGCTCTAGTAAAACTATTTTTTTATGTCTCTTACACGGCAAAGCGCCCCAAATCTCTTCTAGCTTGCATGACGGGCATGACCTGATTTTGACCCAGCTGCGGCGGCCACATTTGCAAGACGCTCGTGCACTGTACGATATCAGTGCGTATTACCGAACCCCAGGTTATAGAAATTAATCTATAACCCTTCACTATGGGGCCCCTCATAGCGAATACTGATTTGGGACTTTAAATACTCCATACCATACCATACCATACCATACCATACCATACCATACCATACCATACCATACCATACCATACCATACCATACCATACCATACCATACGATACCATACCGTACCGTACCGTGCCGTACCATGCCGTGCCATGCCATTCCATACCATACCATATCGTACCGTACCGTACCATACCGTACCATACCGTACCGTACTGTACCACAGCATGCGATGTCAGGCCATGCCATGCTAGTTGGTTTTGCATCGGTTTTTGCAGCATGTAGTAAGACGAGGATAGAGCACAGAGAAACAAACAGTAGAAACAAGCCCTGCAGAACAACGTTTCCTAATTCACGAACCAATGCATATATACCCCTAGAAAAAACGGCCACGAAGAGGCAAAATTTAAACCTGTGGCGAAAAGAGGGCGACACATAAAAAAAGCAAAGCTTCGAGTGGAACAAACGGCAATAAGATCATACATGGATAAGTCAAGCCCATGATTAACAGAAAAAGCCACATCAGGTGGAAGTAACATGATGTGGGTTCGAAAACGAAAACTCCAGTGGAAAACACTATGAATGAATCGGCAAAATTCTCAGTTAGAGATTAAATGGCCGAAAACAAATAGATGTGCAAAAACGTTTTTACATACCTTTTAAACCAAATGTCAATATATGAGATAGCCAAACATTGAATGAAACATGAATGAATGGAGAACAATGCAGGTGTTCGAACAAAGGTGAAATCCAGCAATTAGTACGGCAAATCAAGAACTTAAGAATGATTCAACAATCCGAGTGACATGGGTACGTAGACTAAACGAGAATGACAAAAACGAGATACAGGAGGTCAAAATGTGAAAACATAATATCTAAATGAGCGAGGAATGCTTTGTGCCTCGCCTCTCGAACTCTTTCAAGTCTGCTTCTAGTTCTTGTGCGTAGATGAAGATGGTAGATGCTTAATTAACCGAAAATAAAGAAATATTAGCCTTGAAATTCCAAACTTGTTTGAGTCAGCTGAGAGCAAGAGACGACTTCCGGCTCAATTTGAGCATTCTTATACACCGAGTTCAGGCTGTCGGGATTGCAATATGTATTACAATGTTCTTTGTAGTCTGTTAGAGACATGTCTCCTGTAGTGTTGCTACAACAGGTCCGTTCGGTTAACCTGCACTGCGTGAAGTAGGTCTTGTGGTACTGCATTCATTTCAGCTGGGGAACGTGGTGCCTCCTGCACGATGCTATTCGCTTTGAAAACTGCCGACGCCGTGCAGGTCCAGTTCAGGAAAAGTTGATGAAAACGCTGCACCTCCTCGGCGGTCAGTGCCGAAATGGTGCAGTCGACAGGCAGGCGATAGTTTGCGCTGCCATGTTTTCTGTGGAGTGATAAACGGCGAATAGGCTCAAATTATTCCACTCTTCAACGAGAACGGAGCGCGAGTTCGCCATGGAAATTGTGACGCGTATGTCACATCACGCCTATAAAAAGCATGTACTCACCTACATGCAGTATGATATGGACGCTGATTTGTTGATGACCATCAGCAGTAGACAATGTGTACGTTTTGCGCGGGTTGTCGCAAGATCACATGCACAGAGGTTGGTTCTTGGAAATACATAATTGCGATGTTCTATTTGAAAATTCGTCACCTCATTCGGGATTTTGGCGCCAGTTGATATGAGCGGCATAAACAGATAATTGACCGTGCAAGAATGATTCGGTCGGGTGTGCACCGTATTCACGAAATAATGAATGCTGTCTGCACTGTATGCCACTCACATCGACTGCATGAAACATCCCGATTCCCGAATAACCTTATTTGCCGCAGCTGGTGCAAGGTGCACAAATGATCATGCATCACACTTGCACTTGTTTACTTTTTATATGTGTTAATTGTGAAGTACGCGTAGCCATTTCCTTCAACTCGGGCATCATTCTGATGTCTCTGCGCCGTTCTTTTATTACAATGCGCGCCGCATGCATGGAGGTTTGTTAGTGGCAAAGCTTCGTCCCAGTGTGCTATTTGAAAATTAGACGTGTTATTCGTGATGTTGGCGCCGCGTGATGTGAACGGCACACAACCGACGCAGCCTGCTTGCGACGGCATTGCTAGTAGAGGGCGAGGCCGGCACTCTGCCATTTGTTTAGGAAGCAGCAGGCGTCGATGTTGCCCTTGAACTGACGGATCTGGCAGAACTGGCACTGTTAGATTTGCTATACAGGCTTTACTATATAAGGCTATATAGTAACTCTTGGCGCTGTAGGCTTTCGGTGCTGCCGCTGCGAAACTGATGCCGCGAGTCCAGTCGAATCGAACGGACGTATGGTGTTAACATCGAGGAAGGATTTACCCTGAAGCAATTATGCTTTGTTTTACTATCAAATACTGTGCAATCATACTGTAACACATATGCTGGGCGCCTTACAATGGTTGAGCAGTGCTATCACTGTAGCGCGTTGTTTCTCACGCTGCGCTATGCAGGAGCCGAATTTAGTACAGCCTATCAGCGGCGAATGGTCGATTCCTGTCATCGAGCAGCAGTCCCCGGTACTCTAACCTCGAATGAGGTCTTACAGTACACGACACTGTCGCCAATCTGTCATCGGACGCAAAAGCAAAACTACGTAAATGAAAACGCTTTGTCAATTACATACCTACAATAATCAATCAGAAAACAGCGCCGTTCGCAGCACCTTACAGCGCTAGGAAGGCAAAGCTTCTGCTGCACGCGAGGGCACGCATGAGTAATCGCTGCGCGCTACATAAAAATTGCAACCATGTTTGTTGTGCCTAGCGCAAATAGTCCCACTGCGTCGTTACCGGGAACGCAATGGTAAACCTGTATGGAAGCGAACCGGGCCTTCCCCGGCATACGATGTTTACAACGAAAACAAAAAAATAAAGGTGCGGCGATGCCGGGCACCCTTATTACTCGGGAGGGCGATTAATTTTTCCCGAATACAGTATCTGTTGTGAACACGCGCCCGCGCGCACGTTGGCTGCACACTGGCTTGGTCAGAAGCTGCCATGGTAAACAGTCCGCATGAGCCATTACACAAGGTCAATACAAAACGCCGGCTGGGAATCGCAGCGCTTTGCCGCCCTGCAAGGGGCGAGCGAACAGTCAGTGTTGTTAGGAAACATTCTGGCGCATATTAGAGTGAACTGACGCTGATTGCAGTACTTCAGTTGGGACCTTCGCATTGTCCGCCTCATAGCCAGCTTTATTTTAAAAGCAAGTGCTACACTTCTGGCACTTTTATCTGCCATAGATTGCATTAATGTACAAGTGCATTACTGCTTAAGCCGTCTTCGACTCTGCCACATACAATCCTCAGGTGCGCAAGTTATAGACTATTGTGCAATGTATTGTGACTATTGTGCAAGGTCTCTGCCTTCACCAAGTCGGTGATAGAAAACTAAAAGCAGAGAAAGGAAGTTGCTGATTTGAATCATGTTGGCTTAACCAACATGAGCCGCTGAATAGACAACAGCTCAGGGTCAAGGAGTTACTTAAGCTAGGTGTGTGTGCAATTTGTCGGGAACGCATTTTAACTGCGATTTAGGGCTTGTTTTATTTAAAAACAAATAGTGTTTTTTTCCGATGCGTCAATGAAGCCCTTCCGTATTTACTGCCAGGTGCCGCTATTTTGCAGAATGACAATTAATTCCTGGCCGCACTGTGCTTATTCCCATGAAAAGGTCTCTTTCCAACATTCCTATGGAATGCGTAGTTTGTCCCATTAGCTCTGGTCACAGGCACCTGCTACGTTAGTGCTCATATCTAATGTGCATTGTATGCCGCCTGGCCTAGTGTAATAGGCAGTTCTGAGCACTGACCGGACACAAGGGAATGAGTCATCAGGGAGGCTTTTACAAAATGCAGCGCAAGTTTAGTGCCATCGCACTCGTTTTGAAGACAAAAGCCGAAAAACAATGTCTTTGGCGAGGCCTGCAGAAAAAATAAAACAAGACCAGAGACTTTCAGAAAGTAAAATTTTTGGTACGTGGGGTTGACTAGCAAGAAAACGAGCGGGATAAGGGCGGCTGCGTGGAAAAGGGAATTAATAAAGAGGTTATGCCAAAAAGAGGCAGTAAGATAAAGGGGGGATATAGATAGAGGAACAGAATGCCAAATATCACAAATAACAGAGGGTAAGGCTGAGAAAAGAAAGCAACTTGAGTGCGCAAGTGAAAGTAAGATGGCCAGCAGAAAAAACAAACAAATGTAAGCGCGATGCTGGCAGCTCACATTCCCGCCAGTAAGTCACCACGCGTGATGCGCTGTGGCGCCCTGCACCCATCGCGCAAGAGCGACCAGTCTATCACGACGCTTTTATCAGCTCGGTGCAGGCCCTTCCTGGCCATTCGAAGCAACGGAATTGTACTACATCAACGCCAAACGGAAAAGGCAGTCTCGTCGAGGCGCGATCCATGCGCCCAAATCTTCCCGGAGAAGAAACGGCCCCGCTGCTGAGAGCCCTGCGGGAGAAGCCTAAAGGCTTCTCGTAGCGAATCGGACGGCTACGGCAAAAAGCAGGCCAGTGGGGTAAGAGCGTCTGCAGAAATCTCGCTAAGCCCAGTCTGGCCTGCTTACTTTTTTCTCGGCCCACACTTTGCCTGCTTTGTCTCTGTTCTCCTATTTCTTCTCAGCACTACCATTTCCTATCTCACGTGCGGTGCCTTCTCTCGCACTTTGGCTGAGGGGTTGCTGCGTTGATAACTGGTGCTTGGTTCTCACGCTGCAGAGCTCCCTGCCGATGGCTTTGGCTTCACTGCACCGGCTCTGTCATCGATTCTTGCGTGGGAGCATTCGTGAACGCTACTTGCTTGGGCGGGGTCAGAAATGATCTAAGATGCCTTTCATAAATTGGAACCAGGTAAACCTTACAGCACATGCATGGTTTTACAAAAGACGGTATTTTCGTACAAACGCAAAATACTTGTTACTGTCTTGTTTTCTTAGATTTCACAATCGTTGGTTGTCTTAAAGGCCCGTTAGAGATTACTGCGTGCTCTAGGCGTCCTTCAAGAGTAAGTAGAGTGAAAAAAAAAATGAAATAATCAATACATTTCAGCTGGTATTTTGTGTCCTTTCGAAAACAGGTCACCTATTTTGAGCAGCATGTACATCATCAACATTCGCCCGGAATATACTGCATTTTCGAAAATTACAAATACGAAGACAAGGAGGCCACCGGGCGCGTACTTGCTGCAGTAGAAGCTTAAAAGACTCAGCACCGCCCTTCCGGGCAATCGATGTTTGCCTAGTGCTGAAATGCGTGGAAGAACCGGCAGGAGAAACGACGATGCGACGTCTTAGTGCAAGCATCGTTTCCAAAGCACGTACTGTTTATCTGTTCTGGGAGTACGTGCAGCTGGAACCGCACCGATGGCACCATCGACGGTCGCAGAAAAGAGAACAAGCATCACTGGAACAACACGCGGTGTCTCTTGCTCGGAACTCTCGACGACTCGGCCACCTCATATGGGCGGATGGTATATTTTTTTGACATGTTGGTCGATATCGATCATCCTGCACTGTCCTTTGCAGCAAAGATGAACTTTGAGGTGGCGAATGTAATAAACTGCTTCCTAGCGTTTTACATCCGCTGCCGACGGCTGCCGACTATAAACTTGGCAACAAAGCTGCGAGCTGTGCGACTTGAATAATTTCACAGGTACTGGCGCAGGGAGCTCCACTATATATCTGATCAGTAGAAATTCGTTTTTGCCGCATCGTACGCCTCTCGGTTGCGGTACAAGTATATCCTAACTGCGTTAGTGCGGAGAAAAATTTTGGACGTAATCTTTATTTCATTAACAGCACTGCTTCCAGATTATCTGTATCTTCCCTTCGCGAGGCCCATAAGTCTTCAGTTTGTTATAGGACTAAGTGTGGGTACGTTCGCGCACTACACTGCAGATGTTCGCGAATAAAACGCTGAAGGGCAAACTCTTCCGTGCTGCGAGCGCACTCATCAGCTGTTCAGATCGGTGACATAAAGGAGGCTAGCATGCGATATTCTAGTACTCACTCTAAACCTTTCTACGAACAGTGGCGGTTGATGCACGTTTTGCTGCAGATGCTGTCCCATTGCCTTTTGTTGAGAAATCACGATGCACCATCAAAACGATTACAAGAACTCTCACGGATGCACTTCGCTTCACTAAAGGCCCAGGTAGCTTCAGAGGGGTGTGGAAGAGATATGCATGAAGCCTTGAACTCTTTTGTTCGTGCTAGGCAGTATCCGTCGGGGCTCAATTTTATAACATCGGTAACTGAAGTGCAAACGAAAGACATTGTCTAAAGTAATTGTTTTTTCCAAAATAGGGCACTGTAGCTTTTCTCCGCTGCACACGATATGAACGCGAACCACTGCATCATGCCTCTTGCAGTCTGTTTAGCTGGCAACGAAAAACGCAGAAATATCCCTTCCAAAATTTTCTCCCTTGTATGTTAGTACAGAAGGGTGTGACTGCGGCGCGTCACGCGTTTCATGGGCTTAGTGCGCAAGGTCGACTCGCCCAACTATTTCAATGCATTTACACTATTTTTGTTCTATCCGGTATGCTTTATTGACTCGCGGTTTTTTTAGATGCGCTGTGTTGTCGCCACTCTGTTTTCCCCTGTGCTATGTTGCCTTTACGCTGTTATATGCATGCTGGGTCGACGCATGCTCTTTTTTGTGGGCTGTTATTTCGTGTCCCTTGATGTATCGATATATTATTATGTGACGGTAGTCCGACACTATGGAAGGAAGGTAGCGAAAGGCTTCCAAAAGAAACTCTTTTTCATGGTTGACTTGCAGCCGCAAGGAAACGAACCAACCATTTCGCGACGGTTAGCCAAACGCGTGCTTGGTAGTTGTCGAAGAACGGAGTCATCGCCGCTCTACGTCGCTGGAGTGTTGTAGATAAGGCTCTAAAATAACTATCGATGGGCCTTGGAGCTACGACAATCTAGAACAGAGTACGAGCAATTGTTATCTCTGAAATTGTGTGCAGGTGAAAACAGCTTCGTCGCCGTGCTGTACAAAGACAGTTATCTCAGAGAGTAGTTTTGTTGTTGCAATTCACCTACCAACATTACCGACAGAGAACTAATGAGGTAAGGCGCCTTAAGCCGTAACTAAACTCACTGCAATCACGACGATAATAGAAGCAGTTGAGCGTTGCTGCGATCATTAGGCATAAACCTGGTGGAATTTCACGTCATATACCGGTGGACATCTAACAGACAACAGAAACCATTGCGGCGATATCAGACTACTGAAAGACCAAGCTGTCTTTTTGAACCACTAGTTTTATCCGAATGGAAACCACGAAATCGTCCCTCTCAGGCAAGTTTTTTACTCATTAGTGCACCGAAAATATAGAAAGATTATGCATGCTAATTAGGTATGCATGCGCTTTGTCTACTGTCTGTGAGTCTCAATAGCAATTAGGTCTATGCGTTTCAATAGCAATGCGCCGGAAAACATGACTGGGGCTGAGAAAACTGAGTACGACAGCGTGCGCCACACGCCAAGGCCAGTGTGTACACACATAGCTCTAGAGTTCAAATCAGAATAAATAACAGGCGGCCGTTTAAAACAAAATGTGTCAACACTCCTCAAAGCCGCGACCGATTTTTTTCCAAGCATGGCAAAAATAAAAGGCTTACAGCAATACCTCGACACAGCTGAAATGATATATCAAGTAGAGTACAAACAGTACAAAGCACGAAGCAGCAATGCGCCCCGATTTTGGGCTTGTCAAGTTTCTTCGGAAAAATTGATTTTCGGGTCCACAGTCCTCCCCGCCCCCTCCCCATTCTCACTGCGATGCGCCGCAAAGCACACAAGAACCTGTGCCAAGGCAAACTTCAACTTTCGGTCTCAAGAACCTGTCTCCTTCACTTCTCTAAACAACTCACCTTCACCTAGTCAAACTTCTACCGCGTCCAAAGGAGAACATCAATCATAGCTTCTATGCCGAGATGTTGATTTTCAATTTTAAAGAATGAACTTCAGTATCACACGAGTAAAAATATGCAAATTGTAGTTCAAATTCTCAAAAGTACTGCACAGTGGAAGTCGTGTACAAGAAGGAAAAGAAATGATAAGAGGTTAGCTTCCCTGTCAGCTTATATTTACTGTAATGCACACCAGGTCACGCCACGGAAAGTAATGTTAGCATTTATTTTATTCTGAGTTTTTCTTAGTTTCTTTTCAAAAAATAAAATAAAGGGTCCCGGGGAAAAGGTGCATCTTTGTGCCCGAGTGGGTTCGAGACCGTATGCAAACTGCGCGAACAGGAAGCAGCGGTGCACAAATAATAGAATAAACTCAATTTCTGATCGCATGGAGGGAGATGAAAAAAAAAAAAAAAGCAAACAGAGTTCTGCAATCTTAGAAATAAAAATAACACTGGCTGTATCCGCTTTTTACAACGTGAGGGAGACGAAACTTGACGAGGAAAAAAGAGAAATAGAGAGGTATTAGGGTAAATAAACAATAAAATTCATGTGTGCAAAAATAACGAGTTAGGTATATTTGAAGCTAAATACTCACGCTGTCAAGCCAATAGTGACTCAAAAGAATTAAAGAAACATCCCTTCTTTGTGCTTAAATGCGACCATCACGAGGGACGCTCAATCTTTGTAATGAGATCTTAAGTTTTGTTCAAAACTTCAGGCACTCGTTATTTTAAAATTTTTTCATCACAGCTAGTTATCAAATTCGTCAGTGTCTAATGTAGGATTTGTTGATCTAAATTTTAATTCATCGCCAGGTACTATCGGTCTCAGTATGACCTACACCTGGATAGCGTCTCTCTGAGCGATCGCGTGGCGTTGCTCGTACTGAGATCGATAGTGAATTAATCAAATTATGGCGCTCTTTTCCCGTTCCTGTATTCAAGCAGGTAGCAAGGTTTCTATTGTAAAGCTACTCTATCGTCAATATTTGCAGCATATTCGGGTAGGTGACGTGTTTTCATTATGTTTTTCACCTTTTTCTGTGAAGATATTTTACAATAGAAATAGTAGTGCGGCCCAGGTCGGGAGACGATAAGAAAACTGTAATCGAATTTCCGAATAATTATTAAGTGCTCTAATATTCTTAAGAATGCTACTTCTTATTTTCGGAGGCTGCTGGTATATGTGTATAGAATTAGGTTCAAGTAATTTATTTTGTGAAAAATACTCATGGAAAAGCTCTCTAAAGAATTTAACCGATTCCGCGCGCTCTGTCACGTCGCCGCGAAAATGGAACGAGAGACATTGAATGCCAGTGTTACGAGTTCTAAAAATTTGCTTGTGTGTGTGTGTGTGTGTGTGTGTGTGTGTGTGTGTGTGTGTGTGTGTGTGTGTGTGTGTGTGTGTGTGTGTGTGTGTGTGTGTGTGTGTGTGTGTGTGTGTGTGTGTGTGTTCAGTCTTAACAGCTGCTTTTTAGAGTTCTGAAACCTGTTATTAGAATATGTGTCATTAGTGCAAGCAAGAAAACATTGGCTTCGTCGGTATAAAGAATGTATCTCATGTACAGTAAATATAGGGGGTGTTTTTTATATGCAGTGGACAAAACTATGGCCTTAAATTCAAACCTGGCGCACAACTGTTAGCATAGTCTATAGATTTGGGAGACTACACCGGACTTCAAGCAATATATTCTACGTTTTACACTTGTCATACGCTGAGTGTGTGGCCTCTTATACAGTACCTGTCGCGGGATCAATCGGGCCACGTCGGCCGCTTTTAGATGGACGCGAAGTGCAGGGATCTCGTGTACTGGACAATGTCAGTGCACGTTAAAAATCCCAGATGCTCAAAATTTCTGGAGACTTTCACTATGGCGTTCTTCATAGCACGACTTGCTTTGAGAATTTAAACGCTCTTAGCGAAACCAATCCATGTAATATATACATCGACAGTTTGTTTTGTAATATTAGGTGTTCAACGAAATGAAAAGCTTCCCTTATGTCAGAAAAATTTTGGTTTGAAAACACCTTATTTAGGTTTTTCTCTACACTTTTCTTTGCGATTTATTCCACTCTTTCCAATCTTGTTTGCGCAATTGGCAAGAGCGCCAAATGCTTTGGCTTTCTCCTTTTTATTCGGAATTCCTACTCTGAAATCCTTAATTATTCCAATGGGCACGGTGGTGTGACCAGAATGCGGATCGTTAACCCACTCGTCTTTCTCACGAAGTTTTTCGCCATCTTGCTGCCGACACCAACGGGACATGACCGTCCCAAATCTACCGATAGAAGTATGGGCGACACAGCTGATCTGCAATCAAAGCTTCTACGTGCGGAATATGCTGGATAGCTGGAACTGCAGATAAGACCAGCATGTCATTACTTCACTCGGCGTCAACAGTGCTACCCTGGTGGGGGGTAGCACTGTCCCATTTTCCATGGGACAGTGGGCACGGTGGCGCTACCAGAATGCGAATCGCTAACCCACTCGTCTTTCTCATGCAGGTGAGAAAATGTTATGAAAAATGCTATCGTT
The DNA here is from genome assembly GCF_055883805.1 of Amblyomma maculatum. Classification (NCBI taxonomy): domain Eukaryota; kingdom Metazoa; phylum Arthropoda; class Arachnida; order Ixodida; family Ixodidae; genus Amblyomma; species Amblyomma maculatum. The sequence continues at coordinate 14,597,494 of NC_139347.1, read as the reverse complement.
CGAGCGACCCGTATTTGGGTGTACTGCCGTCTCCTCGGCTGTTATGTGTGTTTACTTAAGATTTGGCCAGTACCATCATGACAATATTAATGCTATCCCGTCATGCTGAGACGAACCCGGGTCCCGGCAACACCCAACTCGCGCACCAAATAGAAGATATTGCCGTGGATATTAAAGAAATTAAGGATGGACACTTAACTTCCATCAATGCGAAGATGGAAACTCTAGATATTGTTGACAGCAAAATTACAAACTGCATGGATGAGGTTTCTAACATACAAAAAGTTATATATACCCTTAATCTAGAGTATAGGATTTGGAAAGCCGTTTCTGAAGATCAAATCTAGTAGTGTACGGTGTCCAAGAAGACCTAGAGGAAAATACTGCTTCCCTCGATGAACTAATGAATGAAGAAATTTTAAAGGACATTCTTAAAATTGCATAGAAATAATTCATATGTTAGGACTGCTAACGACGGGTAAAACTAGATCCATACACTGAAACTGCTAGGGTACCGAGCTGAAATATGCGTTAAAAATTGTCACAAGTTGAAGAGGTCTAGCTACACGATAGGCAAGGACTTCTCGGCTCAGGTGAGGGAAGTAAGAAAAACTGTGGAAAGTGGGCAAAATCGATAAAATGACAAGAAGACAAAATGTCGCTTGTTTATGACAAACTATGCCTAAATAGTCAACTACACTGCTGGAATGACGCAAAAAATTGTGAAGCCTTTGTTGTACCTCATCCTAGCATTTTAGACAGCGTGAAAAAAACAGGAAATCTTCAAGGCGAGGCATGGAAACCGCGTCCAAGGCGGAAACCACAGAGCCGCATATTATTTTGGCAGATGTCAATGTCCGCAGTATCCTGAACAAATCAGATTGGATCGAATCACTGCTTGTTGGAATTGAGCCAGACTTTATTACAATAACAAAATTTTGGTTAACAGCCGATATCTTGGATGGCGGGATTACACCTCCAGATGACGAAATCATACGCAAGGGTAGGCTTAAACCTGATGGCGATGTAGCTATCCTAATAAATTAGAAAGCACAGTCTTCTGTACTGCCGGATGTTCACGATACTGAGGCAATCTTTTGCAAATTGAAGTTAGGCTCTCGCATATCACAGTGGGGCGTTTCTATCGTAGTACTTCATCTCACCATCGCTCAATGTCATCCTTGTGTAATTACATGCAGCGTCATGTTCTAGGTTCTAGACTAATCTTATTTCAACGAGATTTCAACTAGCTAGTTATAAAGTGGCAAATCTTGCAGTATTACGCCCCTAGTTCCGAAAATACTCTAGATGCTATGCTTCAATTTAATCTTTGTCAGGTAGTAATTAAACCTATACGTGTACAAGGAAGAACGACCAATATTCGTGACCTAATATTCCTCAGTGACCACTTTTCAGTAAATGAGACAGAACTCTAACATACTGATTGCATCTCCGACCTCAAATTAGTCCGACGCACTCCACGTATTTATAACACAGAGTCTTCCACGAAGTCTAAAGTTATCTGTCATGATTGCAGTTATGCTAAAGATTCAGATATCCTAAATCACCTTATTTATGAATTCGCGGCATTTGAAGAAATATTATATAAACCTTCTGCAAATATTGAATCCCTATGGTGCTATTACAAATGTATTGTTTTCTTCTTTATTCATAATTATGTACCGACGAAAACAAAACTAACCAGAAAGAAGAACGCTTAGATAACACACGATGTGATTCATGCCACATGCGAAGTTAAGCGACTAAGAAAACCATTGAGCATAAAACGCAAACCTGTATTCAAAAGTAGTCTCGCTGAAGCCATTAGTAACATGAAATCAAAGATAAACTCAGCTGAAACCAAATATTTCACCAATACACCATATACATATATACCAATACAAAAGATGACACTTTCACAAATCCAAAAACAAATCGAGCACCAGAACTCCAAGGAACCAGATCTTAATAATGCTAATAGCACGAATAAGATAAGCACCTTAAATCAGTCAGATTTGATGATGATCAGCTCGCTCCTATAGGCCCTCTGTATAGGTTACCTTTAGCATCGCTGAATATAAGTGAATCAGGTATATTGAATAATTAACTTAACCTAGACACACACACAAAAAAAAACAGCTGGGCCGGAGAACATACCATACACATTTCTCAAACGATGTGCCGAATGGATCGCCAATTACTTACGTATACTATGTAATCATTCAGTATCAACAGGCACCCTACACCCAGATTGAAAAATCGCTAAAATCATTCCGGTACACAAATCCGGAAGCAAGAGTGAACCCGCTAACTTCAGAGCCATCTCCTTAACTTGCACAATATGTAAACTTCTTGAACGCATCATGACCAAGCATATAACTACCTTACCTGAACAAGAACACTTTTTGACTTCATTCCAGCATGGGTTTTGGAGAAATCTTTCAACTGTTACTCGGATTTTAGAGCTATGTCATGACCTATTATTGAGAATCCACAGTCAGAAACAAGTAGATATGATTTTTATTTTATTGTTCAAAGGCATCCGAGCGCGTTTCACATAGAAAACGTGTTAAAAAATTAGAATTCACATTTGGATAAAAAGGTACTCGTCAGATCAGTCCCAATATGTTGAGATTAACAATCAGTGCTCCACGATTGAACGAATAACATCAGGAGTGCCCAAGGGTAGCGTCCTAGCTCCAGTTTTATTTCTAATTTTTAATAATAATCTACCCTCTTATGTCAATGTTAAGATTAATTTTCTTTTTTTTTTTTTTTGCAGATGATTGTATAATTTACTAGGAAATGAATACTCCCGATGACCACATTGCCTTAGACCATGCTGCAGAAGCTGTATCAAGCGGTGTGTTGACTGGAAAATGAACCTTGAAATTAGTAAGTCTGCTCTTCTCTCAACAACGAGAAAAAAAGCCTTCATATTTCTATGTTGTCATTAATACCCCCCTGACGCGAGTTAACAATTCTAAGTACCTCGGTGTAATAATGTTACATGGATTCAGATGGGAGTTTCATGTCAACAATGTCACATCAGCCGCATTAAAACGACTCCCGTTCCTCGGAAGACACCTCCGCAGAGCCCACCTTCAACAAAACAACTTGCATATAACGCTTGTGTTCAACCTGTTCTGGAATATGCGATTGTCGCTTGGTTTGACTGCACGAATTATCTCATAAGTAAATAAGAATCCATCCAAAGAAAGGCTGTCAGGTTTATGTTTAAAAGGTACAGGTATACTGACAAACTGAGTCAAGTACTAAACGACGCCGGCATTCTCACTCTGGAAAATAAAGCGAAACTTGCACGACTAAAGCTTCTTTATCAACTGCTGCATAACCAACTTAATTTTGATTAAACTAAGTACATCATGACCTCAGAAGCGAGACCGACTAGGCATAAAGATACCAAAGCACTAAAAGAATACTCATTTCACACTGAGTGCCTGAAATATTCCTTTTTCACCGTTGCAGTAAGACAGTGGAATAACCTTGGTCACTACATAACTAGTACTACATCACTCGATACTTTTTCAAAACTAGTTGAAAATTACCTCCTGTCATTGTCACATATTTCAAATTTTAGCCTAAGTAACTTCATGACTATGGCTGCATTCTTCTGTCATATCATTTGTTTCTGTGAAATGCTATGTGGGTCATGCCTAACCTATCAGTGCGATCATGTTGCCAGGCGTCGGTGATCTTCTGTGTATAATTGTGTAATGAAGTGTGGCACAATATTTCTATTGACTCACTTTTATGTTTATTTAGAGCACACGAATTCTGCATCTGACATTTTTAGCCCTGTAGTGCTTTTCACGTTGATACACTTTGTACTAAATGCCATTCCTGTTCAAATCCCCACTGGACCGACAACCCGCCAGGGTGGCGCTGTGGTTACGGCACGCGACTACTGTTCTCAAGGATGCCGGATCGAATCCCAGCCTCGGCGGCCGCTTTTCGGTAGAAGCGAAAATCAAGGCACCCGTGTGCTGTGCGATGTCAGTGCAGGTTAAAGAGCCCCAGGGGGTCGAAATTTCCGGAGTCCTCCCCTACGGCGTCTCTCATAGCCTGAGTCGCTTTGGGACGTTACACCCAAACAAACAAACACAAAAAAAAAACACAAAACAAAAAAACAAAAAACAAACAAAAAAAAAAAACAAAACAAAAAAAGAAAACAAAAACAAAAAGCAAACAAACAAACAAACAAACAAATAAACAAACAAACAAGCACACAAACAAACAAACAAACAAGCAAACAATCCCACTGGATTGACAGTTTAAATAAATAAATAAATAAATAAATAAATAAATAAATAAATAAATAAATAAATAAATGAAGGAAATAATAAAGGAATAAATAAATCTAAGGAGAAAGCCGACAATAAATAATAAGTGGTATTCAGATCGAAAATGAAAACCCCTCGAAGATATCGACTAGTAACTGTTAAAATAATCCTTATATCGCACCGCCATTGTGAATCACCGTACGCTTACATTGGCCGCTTTGAAGGTATTCTGAAAACTGATCTTGAAGCATGTTTCACACGTAGCTGAGCGGGCAAGCAATCTCAAAACCAACTGCTTTAGTTCGTCCAGGTTTAATTTATTCCAGGCGTACCGCACAAATGTTAGTTTATATCGCCTGCGATTTCTGCCTCATTCCGAGTTATCATCGGTGAAAGATATATTTTCCGCATCGCTGTTACATTAAAACGAATGCCTCGACCATTGAGGCTGCCTGATAACGCACACTGTTCGCTATACGATTGCACTACTAACCTTTCAAGAAAGAGGGCTGATGTGTAAACCATTTGTGAGTCGTTATCAAAACGAAGGGGGCGCATAATGATCGCTTTTAGCAATGAACGTCACATGCACGTCATTGAGGAAAACGTCGGGTGCTGATATTATATAAGCGTCTACCATGTCGGTCTATCGCATGCTTAAGACTGTAAGCTATTTTTAAACCTAGGCCCTTTCAATTGGAAGAGTGTATTTTTTTTCGCATAACTTTGCCAATGCTGCAGTGAATCAGAACAGAGCTAAGACCTGCTAAATAGCAGGCTGGATAAGCTATACTGGATATTCAACTTTGCCTTTGTAGCGCAGAAGGCGAAGACTAATGAAGAAGACTAATGAAGAAAATGAAGAAACGCCACAAGCGCTGTTTTGCAGCTTAATATTTATTGCATGAAAACCAAATCTAAAGCTACCTAATAAACAAATTCTAAAAGAAAATCAAGCAGAGGAGCCGCGGGGATAATTGTACCAAAAATGGCCCTGGTAAAGATGTACAATTGAAGAGAAAAGCTATCCAACAAGATAAGACACAGGGCACAAGCAAGGAACATCAGAAGAAAACTAGTTTCATGTGTGATCTAGATATCTATAAGTAACATTCAATGTACAGTGAAGTGCATATCAGCCTTTATTACATCGAAAATTCCTTCCTCTCCCCTGCTCCAGCGCAAGAAATTTCGGTGTTTCACGCAGACGGGAGCGGAGCCGCCCTACTGTAAACACGGTTGCCCAAATCCACGACAAGGCAACCACGCAGTGGTAAGGTTCCATATGCGCCTTCGGAGTGCCCGATTGGAAGCTCCGAGCAGGCAGAAAGGACGTGAGATGTGCATCGTTGTGTGATGGAGTTCGTAGGCTTGGCTATAGCGCCATTCCTGGCCGCGGAATTCTGCTTTCTTCCGCGTTCAGCGCCAAAATTCTTTCCGCTCGAGTGGCGATGAGAGTGGAAATTTCAAATATTTAAAACTGACATTGGTATTTCTTATGGTGGGCTACAAGTAACTGACAAAATTGGGAGCGAAACAGTAAAGGTTTAAAAATTAGAAATGCATTAATAGTTATATTTCGCCTGCTAACTAGTACTTGTTCTGAACGCACTATACGCCTGCTGATGCCATGCCTTATCTATAACTGAAAAATAGCGACTTCAATTTTAGCTTACCGCCTTGCGCGACACACCTTCTATTTGTTGATCCTAGAAAAAATGCAGTTGTTACATAATTGCATGGTTTCGCTTTAACAAACAAAGCGAAATGTCTGACCAGACATTTACTGTTTTGAGACGCTTGATTTGAACACAAAAAAGCAAAATTTTCCATGATTTGGTGCATGCCATCCCTAGCCATTCAAATGCCAGAAAACATAACACAGCATCACCTCTGAGTTATGCGCTATTTTAACGCTACATGCCAACATTAGGGCACAAAATGACCTATACATATACGTTTGGGATGGTAAATAGGCGAAAAACGCAGGCTGTCGAGAAAGTGTTCCATGAAAACTATATTAATAATATTATATTCGTTTAGCACAAAAAGCACAAGCCTCACAACGCACCACAAACGGGCCAAATGAGGTAATGAAGAGTAGGGCTTAACCCTGGGTAGACGCTTGGCCAGCGTCACGACGTTTTAACCCGTCGTTTGCCGGCTCCCTAATAAAGTTATACATACATACGTATATTCGTTTAGAATTTTAACCGCAGGGCTATTGCATATCAGTTCACTGCGTTTTCCCAGCTCAAAGTTGTCAGCTCTGATCACTTTGGCTCCAGAGTTAAAGACAAAAAAGCAGAACAGAAAAAAAAGGAAAAAACTAGAACGACGGTGAAGAGCCGCGCGAAAAGTAAACACAGAGCAAGAACGTTTTCTCGCCAGGCTCCTTTACAAAGCAGCGATCCTGCATGACTTTCATTATACGAAAACTCCTTGCAGTTATCTCAATGCCACTAAGGATCAGATACTGCGCATATTTGTTTAGAATCAATATCATCAGAGTTTGTCCATATGTAGGCGTAACGAGCGCCGTGGGCATTCTTAACGGGATATCTCATCAACCATAGCGTTCCTAGGGTTGAGACGTTGTGAAGCGCTCCATAGACGGCATCTTGTAGCCTGCAGCAAGAGGTTTATTCTTCCTGCATGAACCCCCCCCCCCCCCCCCCCCCTTCCGCTTCTCTAGCACAAGGTGCATTGAAGAAAGCACTAATAGCTTCTCGGTTAACGTGAGAAGTTCGGCTAGTTGGTAGGTATTCATGGTAAACGAGGCCGAAAAAAGCGAACACGCAGAGAACACAACACGAGACCAGAGCTCACTTGTAACTGAATGATTTGTTCGGAGAAACAGCATTGAAAGTAGAGATAAAAAGAAAACAACACTAGATGACGAGGGATTCTAATCAAGGCTTGGAAACACACGCGATAAAATGTAAAGTTAAAATGAGAACACCGGTACAAGAGAAAGCTGTTTTTCCGAATAAACAGTTCATTTGCGAGTGAGCCTTGTGTCATGTTATCTGCAGTCTTCGTATTTTTCGCACTCGTTTACCATGACGGAGCTTCACGGTTGTAATAATTTGATATCTAAGCTATTTTCCGGCCGGTATTACCAAAATGTGTATATTTTTTCTTGCATACTTTTGCTTTTACCTGCTGCTTACCAGTCTTTATTTTTCCGTCCTTATGCCCTGCATATACGTATTCGTTGGTTTCCTAGTTCTGTTTCTCCATTTCGAGTCGATGCTATTTAAGTACATGTGTTGAAATACTCTAGCTTTCCAACTGCTACTGTCCACTTTCCTAAGGTGTTCCTCATATAATATTTTACTTAGAGCTTCCCTAAGTTCGAAAGATACCCTTGAAAGATACCCACTCCACATTATCCTGTGCTGCCTCATTCGTTGTTTTGTCATGGGCATCTATAGCTAGTTCAACAGCTCTCGTAATTATTTCAAATCATGACTGTTCTTCTACCTTTAGGCCCAAAGCTTCATTTCCGAAGGTAAGCATGTACCATAATTCTTTTCTAAATGCCCCACAGTACCTCAAACCTGTTGTATTCACACAACGCCACATGTGATAACATAATGTTGGTGCTTTTGCGCGTGCTTCAGTTCTTCGTTTATCCACAGCACGAGATATTTGTATTCTGACACTCTGGGTATTACATGGCCTTGTATATTAAGCTACGTACAGTATATAGTGTACTGTGTGTGTACATTTTGGTATTTCCGTTCGTCATTTAGGAATCTCTGTGGAAAACGGCCGATCTTATTATCTTCTTGTTGTTGAGTATCTGCTTGAGTCGCACGAAAATAAACGTGGTTGCTTTACATTCCATGACGCTGGCCTAAACAGCTACGCGACGCTTTTACATGCACAGACCTTTTCTAAATAAATTATACTTGTCTTCCGGCTGCACAAGCTGCGACAGCTGGCTTCTCCGTTAATACTTATTTGAGTGAAAAGAATGAGCAACACTGGCTTGTGCTCACAATCTTGGCTGTTTCTAGGGCGCTCGATTGCTGAGACCGTGAAAATGGGTTCAATCCCGCCGACGTTTGAGGCAAAACGGAAAGCGCCCGCGGTCGGAAATTCAGAAGTCCTCCATTATGGCATACCGCATAACCCATGTCGCTTTGATACCCGAAACGCCATATAGCGTATGAAAACTGACTTGTCATATTCCAGCTAATATCCATTTGATGATGTTAGTTTTCATTTTTTGTGTGTGCGATAATGTATATGCAGAATATGAACAGACGCATCATGCAGTGACATGAAGACGCAAGATTTTATAGGCGCTAGATTTTACAAATCTCAAAAGAAATAATGTTAACGTAGCGGTATTTACAAATAAAACGCAACAAAACTTAGCTCAGTTAGTTGAGCAACTTAGTTGTTTGGTTGATGTGACTGGCGCATCGCCATGCAGCCGAAAAACAGGCCAATTTGTGAGGTTCACTATGGCAGAAGAATGCTGAATTGGGCGAGTCGGTGCGTTTGCATTTTAGGAAACGTAGCGCAAAGAATACAAGGACAAAATGAGGGATACACACACGAGCGCTTTGTGCATGTATCCATACCTTTGTCACTATGGCAGGTAGCAAGTATAAGAGGGCATCAGAACAGTAGTTATATGTGGTTCGTACACATACGAGTAATGATTACAATTGTCCAAAAACTATCTGGCCAGTAGGGTGCCAAGACGGCAGCATTAGCATAACTGCGTGCTGAACGCGAAAACATTTAAGTGAACGTCATATTGAATCCAATAAATAATGCGGGGGTTTAACTCAGTGGCCGCGCAAATAAACTTTTTACTACACAGCCGTGTGGTAAAAAAAAAAAAAAGAAACATTTAACATATTTTCCAATGCACGAATGCTAGAAAATCGCTGCTACTATACACCGTACCGGGGCGGTTGCGGAGGTAAGCGGAGGTACCGCAGCCGCGCAGACCCCTTGGAAAGGGCTGCCCGGCGGCGCACCAGTAAGCAGGAAATGCACACACAAAGGGGCCGGGCTCCAATACATCATCATGACCATCATCAATGGCCGCGCTCGTAAACGGCTCGAACATCTGGTCAATTGTAACAGCTGATGTCCTCACGTTGCGAAATCAATTATGACAAGTATGGTTATAATCATTACTCGCACGTGCATGAATGAAGCAAACAGATTCCATATTTTTGAATTTCGCATAGCATTTGACAAGGTATTCTATATCAAACTAACGCATAAATGAAGCTATAATATAAAAAATGACCAGATACATAAATGGATGAGAGCTTACATATCAAACAGGTGTCAATTTGCCACTCTAAACAACACTTCATCGAACAGTGCTGGGGTTGTGTCTAGAATCCCTTAGAGGTCCGTATTGGGACATTATTTGTTTATGATATAGTTGCAGGTCTTTCAGTTCGTGTGGACCTGTACGCGGATGATTGTATGTTGTACTAAGAGGTGCCTTCAGATGATGACAAGGTGTGTCTAAAGAATGATCTAACCAAAGTGATTGGGGGGTGTAGCGAATGGAAGATGTGTACTAGTTTAAAAAAAAATCAATCTTTAGGAAAATTACACATACGAAAAGGCTTCTTCACTTTGTGTACGGTACATAAAATATATTGTCAATAGAGCTAACAGAATATACATGCTTAGGCCTGTGGATTACTACTAACCTTCCCTGGGCAAAGCATGTATACAGTTGTAGTAAATTCAATGCGCAAACTCTATATTTTTTTAGGCGCTCACTGAAGTCTGCCCCCTCTAGTTTTCACATATTAGCGTACAATTTCTCATCCGGCTGCTGTTAGAACACGCCGTAATATCAGGGACCTTTTCACATTAACCAACATTCCCATACTACTGCGAATACAGCACAAGGTAGTTATGTGTGTTTAACTCATACGGCCGTGCATCTGTCAGCGAGCTTGTGAAACGCAGAGGATTACCCCAGTGAGTGAGCACAATCGTGCCTGCCGATTAAAGGTTGTCTTTCAGCTCGTAAAAGGTCAATATAATGTTAATATTTCTAAATATTTCGCCTACTCCTCAGGTTATAACACGAGACAAAGGCACACGCCAGCAATAACCTCCTTGAACGCGCGAAATAACTGCTTTAAATATGATTTTTGCCATCAACAACTACAGAATGGAACAAACATAAGAGCGAGGCTTTTACCCACAATTCCGCACTAATGTTTGAAAAGTGCCTGCAAATATTGTGAATGTTATGAATTTGAGTGTGTTTATATGCTTGTATTTTTTTTTTTTCACACCAGGCTATGATGTGTACTAGATTGCAGTATATATAAATAAATAAAAATAAAACAACTCTTGTTTATTATTAACAACGTGTAAAACATATTAAGCAATGAAGTCTCACTAGCTGGTTGCAGTTAGATTGGGTTCATGTTATGGCATATACAATTCTAAGAAAAATAATATAATACTAACTGATTATTGTTCTGTAATCGTCAGTAAGTTTTCGAGAGTTAATTCGCCCCTGTGATCAGTTACATTTCAGATTCAGGAATTGTAATCAGTTACTTTTTTGTAATGCGTGCAACAGTTTTTTGCAGCGTTCTCCTCTCCCCCCTCCCCCTCTTTCTGATGCTTTGACGCTAATGTGAACCGGAGGAACGATTCCATGGCAATCCTTATGGCTTACGTCAACATCCCCTATTCCAGACGTGAATAGCTAGCCTCAGCACCTTTACTGCTCCATAACTCACATACTCTGATTCCATGGCAGTGACCACGGCTGGTAGACCCTCGAGCAACGCGTGGGAAATGTGCATCGACGATTTCGCCGCAAAATGCGTGCTTGGAAATCGCTCGCCTCCACATTTGACATTTCTTTCGCTTTCTCGTGTTTTCGCATTGCCAGGCAAATGAGTTTCCGGTTAGGCTCTCTGCATATGCTTATCCTATTTTCGTATACTCTCTCTCTTATCCCAAGAAACGTGTCCACACTAAAATATTTCAGCAAAAGAACTCTTCGACAAGCACATCCCGCGCTGTGTATGTTATGTTTCGCTGTGTAGTGAAGCGTGGATTTTATTGATCACGGACGTTGGAATGATCAGAAACGCGGAGGCACGTGGGGCGTAGTTTTACGCCTCTCTACCATCCGCTTCTGACGTGTGCGGAAATAGCCACGTCTGCAGGAAGCTTTCAAGAACTGAGAGAATGCGACAGAGGGAAGCTCGCATAATATATATATATATATATATATATATATATATATATATATATATATATATATATATATATATATATATATATATATATATATATATATATATATATATATATATATATATATATATATATATATATATATATATATATATATATATATATATATATATATATATATATATATATATATATAATGGGCGCATTGTTTTATATCTCCGCGTTGTTTTTTCTTCCGCTTTTCATTTAATATTCTGTATCCTTATAATCACGTGTACATAAGACTAATTCTTGTCAAATAGCAAAAACCAAGCATAAAAAAAAAGCAATATTTGCCTTAGACTCGTAGACTATATATATATATATATATATATATATATATATATATATATATATATATATATATATATATATATATATATATATATATATATATATATATATATATATATAGTTTTTGAACGACCTTCTGTACAAATGTGTACGACTAGCATCTACAACGCACAGAACTACGACTCGACGTCTCCTTATCGCTGTCCAAACCTGAGCTTCCTTTTTGGTTTTCTGTTTCCTGTCTGGACAGGAGATAAAACGGTTGGTTGTGTACGAGCTTAGCGGCGCTGATGACGGCGGCGGTGGGGGACCATTGCGTTTTACGACTGGGCGAGGAAGGAAAGTTCTGCGCTCTCACTTTCTTAAATCATTTTCTCACTGGCGAGTTTCACTCCTCACGTACACATTGCACTCGCTCCGTCGTATCTTTTTTATCGTTTTTGTTCGCTGCAGTAAGTGCTAGCAGAAATGGGTGGGAAGGGTGCGAGGTAGCGCCGAGGTTCGAGACGATGGCCTTCCAACTTAACCAGTAACTTGCGGGCTCCCTCTTCATAAACACCGCCTGTTTCTTGTGAGTGCTGTCGTCGACGCAATCCTGAGAAGGTGGCGGGCTTTACTAGCGTGGAAAAATTCCCGCTCTCATAAGGAGCAGACAGCGAGTTTCGAGACCGTTTACGCAGCAGTGGAGCTAAAGGAGTTGGTACGTTGACGAGAACGAGTTGAGGGCGCGAGGCCTTTGCTGCCATATCGGCAAGTCACCGTTGGGATGTTCGATTCAATTTTCTGTATACATAATACGAATTGCTAAGATTTACTACAACGAGGTAAAAATTATATTCATATTCCTTAATTGGCAAGCCGAGATATTGTGATAAGCAACTTCAAAGTTTTCAAGTTGTCCTTTTATTCCGTGATATAAAGAGGCTTTTTAAAGCATTTAACTCTGAAAGGCAGGGGGATGGTGTGGGAAGGTGAAGGTTGCAATAGTACTGGCGGTGGCCTTGTCGGTGCTACACTACTCAGCCAGTGAAAACTCGGTGCCTTAAACTCCGCATTGGCAGCCCATTGATCATTCTCCGCTGTCGATGCGCTTTCACTATGGGTCGTCCCTGGGTTTTGACAGCCCATCAAGTTGATTTAATTTAATCTTGCGGTAGGGACATCTCATGGTATGTGCGTTCATGAATCAGTTTCACTAATCGTGGTTTCGTGAGAAGTTTCCTATTATCTCACAACCGACAAAAAACTATTGCAATACCCTGTGGGGTGATTCGTTTCTTTTTCTACTGCTCAGGACGGCCGGAAACCAGCTTACATTTCTGAATTCATCAGCGATGATCTCCATGCGACCGCGAGCCAAACGCAGTTGTCGGCGCTCTTTAGAGCTCTGAAATCAACGCGACTGACCTCAAACAAGAAGTCGTGTATTTTGCCATCGTGGCCGTCCCCCACCGATGATGTGCTCGAGCATCTTTACAGACATGAATCCCGTGAGATAGAAAGACATCTCTCCGCCTAGGTGAAACGTTTCTCTGATTTGTAATAAGTCTACCGGCTGCTGTCGATAATACGTGTCTGGATGAGGTCGAAGCTGTGTCTTTAGCGCCCTCATTGTTTGTTCTTTTAACTGCATGTGCGCTGTTAAGCGATCGACTGATAACTTCACTTTATCGGTGGCCTCTCTGAAACTATGATGCTCTTTACTGAGGGCGCAGACGCACCACGTACGCGAGCGTTCCAAAGTGCACCGCCACACCGTGACCGTCCCGAAGGGCCGTTTTTCAGTCATCTATACCCATCCTCCTAGGACTCCGCGGCAGTACGAATCACGCAAGCAGGTTTATTTCTTCCTGCACCAGCTGTTATGGAGTTCGTCGGAATAACCATGGTCCGTTCAACTGCACATATTCTCATGGTACATATGTGGAGCGCGGAGAGCTTCTTTAATTTACGTGTTCCCAAGTCAACTCACCCTTTCTGTTTCTGCTAAATCCATTTTAAGCCTCAATTGTCAACAATCATATTATATGCCGCTGCCGTCAACGAATGGAGGCCACTAATAATGCCAGTTCTTGTTAACTAACTCATGAAACGCCTTCTGTATAGTTCCTCGCGGAATATGCACCATAACTCGCTGTGACGCACCTCATGGCTGCGAAACTTACAGTTCGCATTGTGCCTCTTATTAAAAAAAAAATAATTCTAATTCTCGCCGACTATCCCTGATCGAGCAATTGACGACGTCAGCCATCTACGAAGCCATCTGCTCCCAGCGCTGCTGCGAGAAAGTATTCACATCGTACCTGTGTTAGGACTTTCAGCTCGGCACGCACATCTTCATGCATCATGACGAGGTTTATGCACCCTTTACAACATGAACTGGAGGGTTAGTTGGTCAGACATAGCTTTCGGTGGTGCAGCGCAACGGTACAAAGCCTATAGACGAGCTTTGTTTGTCCTCTTCTCTCGTCTATAGGTCTCGTGCTGTTACGCTGCACCGCCAGAAGTTATGCACCCTTGGAAGCCACTTTGATGGTCCTTTAAAGGAACGTAATCTTTTTGTTCAACGACTGTGCGCGCGTGTTTTCTACGGCTTTTCTAACGCACTCACACCTATATTTTGACGTCAACGCCGCCGGTGCCAAAGCATCACTCCATGACAAAAGCACTCGCACATGTCGAGCGCAGCTGTCACCAGTAGCTCACATCTACTCCTAGCCATTTTGCTATTGGAGGCGCTTTAAAAAGATTAGATTATTAATGGCGGGGTATCCTTGGCAGCCAATTGCAATGATAAACTACTCAGAGTCTAAGCCGGGCAGAGTAAATGGCTCATACAGCGGTGAACTCAAACAACCAATAAGACAACTGGCAAGCAACTCCCGTCATGAATGAACATTACGCACGGAGACTTAACGACAGCTTTGTTAGCCGGGCCAAGGTTGGAACACAAAGGGCGCCCTTCCAGATTATGCTTGCACAGTAAAAATACCCCCTGGCGCCTTACGTTAACGTTTTCCTTCGTTAAATACCTCGGTGTGCAGCGAAGAGTTTGCACAAGAGGGGTTGAATCTCTGATGCACGAGGTCCTGGGCAGCGGACACTTAACGCTCCTTGCTTACTGAGGGTGCCGCGCGCTGGCGCAGTTTGCAAGCGCACACGGAGCGCCGCTGTATATACATACGATATATAAAGAAGGCGTAAACTGCTGCGGTCGTAAAACCGAGCGGGTACTTAACGTCTGTCCACCTCGAGCTTAGCGAAATCCGAAGGAAGAAGCGAGAAAGAAAGGAAGCACGGGACGATGGCGTTGACGGCAGGCCATCGGGTGCAAAGTGGGCTCGCGATGAAGTGCTCCGAGGGAGGGCTAAGGTGACTCACGTTTTACTACCTTCAGAATTCAGTGCATAAGAAAGAAAGGAGCATGGAAATAAGTGCAGCCACCTACATCGTGCGATGCCCGAAGATAGTAGGGCTGCATAACTTGCGACGCGTTTGTTTGAGCTATCTGGGGCCTCCGGGCTGTCCCTTTGCGGCCGCAGCATCGTCTTTTGTCCCTTGTTTCTTAAGAACCGGGAACTAAATTTCGACACGTCTACGCGGCAGTGTGCTCACGCGGTGATAACACGGATTTCTTCGAACGTGGCGACGAGCGCTAGCTGGCTGGATGCATGGAAGAGAATCTGAAAGAGATATAGAGAGAGATAAGAAGTAGAAAAAAATCTATTATCAACAAAACTGAGCGAAACAGATATATCTCGGTACAGTCACGAACATGGTCAAGAATGCGTCAACTAATCAGGAATATTCATGACGGTAGATGGGAAAGTGGGAAGAAGCGCAGGAGGATAAACTGATGCAATCAGAGTGCAGTGCCTGTAGAGGTGGTCAACCGCAACTATCCGCAGGGGCTAGGATTCACTGAAAAGAAGCAAAAGCTTTAAAATGTTTCTAGTGCCCTGGCCCAACAAAACAAATGAAGAAATGCCCAAATAAGGAGCACCTTCAACTCAAAGAATAATAGGCTACGCCTGTATATGAACAATTGACAACTGCTTTATAAAGAAAAAGATCAGGCATTCGCTGCCGATGACTGTTAGAAGAAAGAAGGGAGGGAGAAAGGAAGGATTGAATGAAGGAAGAAAGAAGGAAAGAGAGAAAGAGGAAGGAAGGAAGGAAGGAAGGAAGGAAGGAAGGAAGAAAGGAAGGAAGGAAGGAAGGAAGGAAGGAAGGAAGGAAGGAAGGAAGGAAGGAAGGAAGGAAGGAAGGAAGGAAGGAAGGAAGGAAGGAAGGAAGGAAGGAAGGAAGGAAGGAAGGAAGGAAGGAAGGAAGGAAGGAACTACAGTTGGGGAAGCACACATGATGAGAATCACGGCCATTGCAATGCCTTTCAGAACTTCGGAACTTACTCTAAAAAGAAACACCATATGAGGGTAAGAAAGGGTAGCAGCAGAATCAGCGCGCTTCTTTCTTCATATTTAGCGTGAATGTTTTGGTAGATAGGCGAATTAACTGAACAGGTCAACAAATCTATGCCTCATCAATAATAACATTGTTCTCAAGATAAAAAATATAAACGCGACAATTTGCAAAGCACCGCTCAGGGTTCTTCGAAATATTAACTGTGGTAGGCTTCGAGGCCCTTTATTGTTTAAAAGGTGCTGATAAACTGCAGACGTCTCATTTCGGAAAGTGCTGATGTTATAAGTAAAGACTGCAGCGTATTTCTAGAACCTTATAGCTGCCATGCAGTTTTTCCAGACTGCTGAATCGGCGGGCCTGAGACTAAGCTAAGCGCTGTCAGACAGGTCTGCTTTGAACCAAGCCTTGAGAAGAAGACGCTTTCTTGCCTTAATCGCGCTTTTCTGCAACGTGCAGGGTTGTCTTTCACTCTTTCTCAATTAAGTTGCCTCATACTTCCGGCTCTTGCTGGTAATCCTAGTGTTGTTACTAATCTTATTGATCCTTCATAGACATTTGTTGTTATCTCTTACGTGTTTTGTCCCCTCTTTCGAGCCTAGCATCGAAAAACGATACCAGCACTATGACATGGAGCAGATTGTGACGCTGGAAATGACAAAATTTGGTATTTTTCCTATCAATCTGAGACGCTCCCCCGCGAAAACCCAGTCGTTTCTAAGGTCAGCACTGAGAAAACATTTCCCATCCTCTTTTGCAGAACAGTTTAACCGGTTAACCGGTCACGACGTTAAACTAACAGGTGGCCCCCTTTCAATGTGTGAAGCGTTTCAAACTAATACTCCAGTTTGTAAAGGAATAACGCGAGCGGCTGTGCGTTCACTGCCGATTTGACCATCACTGAATTTGATTCCGACTTCAGGTTGCAAGTAAAGCACCTACGCTCCCGAAAGCAGCAGACACGAATGAAGAGGGAACTCGTGCGTGACGTGGAGAATTCTCTTTCTGGTGTTGATACCGGCTGGCGCCGGCGACGAGAAAGCAAAATGTTGTAGCGGAAAATCAATTTTTGCTCGGAGCGCACGTGCGTACCGCCGCTCGGCGCTGAAGTGAGCGCTCATCGTTCTTGGCGCCCCCTTTGCGCTATGTGGTATGTTGCTTCGGCGGTGCTGCATTAGAGCGAACATTGCGTCGAATTACGAGGGAATTCGCGACTCCAGAACGGAGACAAAAAGGAAACAGCGAGTGCCATAGCACCCATTTATCTTGTTGGCGCCGTACGAACTAGAAAGCACCTTTCGTTTAAGATGCCACTTTTAGCGTTTTTTGAAGAATCAGACGCACTTTTTATGAGTCGATGTGCTTTTAGCCAAAGCCGAGGAAGCAAAAATTGCGATCGTTGCCGAGATATTTCATCGTCTATTTGGTCTCTGCATGAAGGATAACCGGAAAATTGAAATATAAATGTTTTTCTTGGCTGTATAATGATTTACGTGGGACCCATAATTTGATTTTTAGCGTGTTTCTTCGCTTCCAACGCACAATATATTCACGTTGAAAAGGACACGTGGAAAAGCATCGAAATCGCTTACTGAAACTGCGGGCAGGTTGAAAAAGGACACAAAGTATGAAAAAATAGTTCCGGCTAATCAACAATGCGGGGGCTTTTGTCTGATAGCACAAATTAGTGTGGTGGTGAACTATGGAGTATGAAATGGGACATGCATTCAATCACAACTAAGCTTAGTATTGAAATAAAGCACGATATGTGACAGCATAGACAGCTGTGGATTTTATTTTTTATGCTATTCTCTCGTTTGTGGCGATGTTTTTATTCCTGAGCAATCTTGCGCTCGTAAGGCTGCGCATGCGTGAAACGAAGCGCTCGTCAGATAGACGAGCTCCACGGGACAAAAGTTAAAGGCACCATTAGTGATTCAAACACTGCCAAGTATTTGCAGACGCTCAGAAAAAGGAGTGAAGGAGTGGTACACAGCGATTGTGCATCCTTGCCTTCCCATATCCCTGTTTTCTTGCCGTTCTTTGATGTGAAGGGATGCCGCATTAATCAGTGAAGCAATTAGAAGTCTCTAGATTAGCCAGGTGATACTGCATTTGTTTCCTTGAGCGCTTAAAAGATGTTACAGTCAATCGCTTCAATCACAATGAACGCGATACCGTTCTGAATGATTAAAGGCGTGCCGTTCGATTACCCGCGTTCCTCGCACTGATTGCCCAGATGGCTAATATTACACACTCTGGTGCATTGGACACAGGGCAATACCTTCTACCTAATAAGCAATACAGACGGCGTGGAAAGCACTACGGGCACGCCTAAAAACTGCTTGCACCTCACGATGGGCTTTGTGCTACGATGTGGCCGGCACGGTAAACCTCAATCGCAGCTTGTCTTGAAACTGTGCCACTTGGAAATAGGATCATTTCCCGAACAAAGATGGGCTGATGAGGTATGCGTGACACCGGGGTACGGCACTTTCGGGTGTCACGTCCCCCTCACTATTTCACTGGTAGCGTAATTGAGTTGAGGTCTAAGCAAGATACTTGAGTAAGTCATCATACACAGAAGCCAAATGAATACACGGAGAAACATGAGCTAATGCACCATGCATTAGGCATTCCCCTTTCACCTTTGCGGGATGATTAGTTCGCTGTTTTCGTTGGGCCAGTCTTTACATCTACTTTCATCTTTGCTACTGTCGATAAAACTGGTTCAACGCAGAGAATGTCTCGTGTATTTCGTGTTCTTCACACCTGCGTTCTATTCAATTGTGAACTGTAGGACACTCCAGTTCAAAGCCTCCTGAGTGACTCCGGCTGCGGTCCGCTTCCCGACAGAACCAGGTCGGTGTGGAACGTGACTGCGTTCCACGTACTGCAAAGAAGATGGAGCACACAGTGGCGTGAGTAGAAAAGATGTCGGGCATTGCACAGTGCATGCTCGATGGTTTGTTCCTACTCGCACGTGTGCGCGGTTATTAATTACGGCGCCCCATACGTTGTTCTCGGCACTCCTATGTTCTGCGACCAGCACACCAGTTCACTCCAGAAAAAATATATATATGGCGTTCACTACTCCGCAAATGAGACGCTTGGAGATTAATTTGATAGAGGGAGGGCAGCACACTTCACTGCACCGGTGCCGTGCATAGAGGTGAACCAGTGCTCTGCTTCTCTCTGTGTATTCCCAATACAAATTCACATAATAGAAAGAAGAGAGAGTGAAAAGACGTGTTCATCTTCACCCCTTTCTTCCCTTCTCTAATAAGGCTGCACCCTAAGGACGAAAAAAAAAAAAAAACCTTTATTTATGTTTGTATTTCGTCGAAGGGGATCGCCGTGCCAAGACTGAGCGTAATGAATCCTATGACTGACCATGACCTTTCTCCGTGCTTTCACATTAATAATAATAATAATAATAATAATAATAATAATAATAATAATAATAATAATAATAATAATAATAATAATAATAATAATAATAATAATAATAATAATAATAATAATAATAATAATAATAATAATAATAATAATAATAATAATAATAATAATAATAATAATAATAATAATAATAATAATAATAATAATAATAATAATAATAATCACCATCATCATCATCATCCTGACCATACCCACTGCAGGGCGAAGGAGAGGCCTTCGCCCATATTTCTCCACTTAACCCGGTTCTGTGCTAGCTGCATCCACTTGACCCATGCGAACTTCTTAACCTCATCCGCCCACCTAACTTTCTTCCGCCCCCTGCTACGCTTTCCTTCCCTTGGAATTCAGTTTGTTACCCTAAGCGACCATCGGTTATCCTCTCCTCGCCCTACATGTCCTGCCCATGCCCATTTCTTCTTCTTAATTTCCACTAGAATGCCGGCAACTTGAGTTATTTCTCTGACCCACTCTGCACGTTTGCTATCTCTTAATGTTACCCCTATCATTTTTCGTTCCAAAGCCCTCTGGGTTGCATTCTGTTTTTTTGCGCAAAAAACACGACACAGAAGAAACGAGGTAGACAGGACAAGCGCTTACTAACAACTCAGGTTTTCAATGACGGAATATTTGCTTAAATACAGCAGCTGCTCTTATCAACAATGAGAAGAAAAGAAGGGACTTCGCATACATCCATATCAGATCGGCACAGATCCCATAATCGCACGAGTGAATGCATGCTTCGAGTTTTAATTCTGCGCAAGATAACTGAATTCTTTTTTTTTGAGAGCAAAATTGAAGGATTGCTGACACACGAGTAACCCGATTTTTCTATCTGATTAGCCTCAATTATCTCTCTTCCAAGTTGAGTCTTGCACCGGCGCAGTACTGACGTTTTTTCGAGCGCGGGAGTGCAGTTGCGGCAATTCCGAATATGGTCAATCACTTTGCTACCTGAATTGTTCCTGACATCTCTAGCGTGCTCCCTCAGCCTATCATTAAGGCACCTCCCAGACTGGCCAATATACTGATTACCACAGGCAAGCGGTATCGAGTACACAACGCTCTTTTTACAGGCCACGAAGCGCTGCTGGTGACGCTTCGAACAAGCGACGCCCTCCTCCTCCGCATTCACTCTCTTGCAAATCCTGGAGAGCTTTTCTGGAGCGGTAAAAACCACTCTAACACCAGCCCTAGCACCGATCTTCTTAATATTATGCGAGATTCCGTGAATGTACGGAATAACCGTCACTTTCTTCTGGTCAATTTGATCGGGCATGCTGGTTGGTTTCTTCAGTAGGTTCTCGGCCGTTGATGCCAGCAAGGCCGGTTGGCAACCTGCGCTTGCAGTTGTGTACTCGAAACCGCTTGCCTGTGGTAAGCAGTATATTGGTCAGTCTGGGAGGTGCCTTAATGATAGGCTGAGGGAGCACGCTAGAGATGTCAGGAACAATTCAGGTAGCAAAATGATTGACCAAATTCGGAATTGCCGCAACTGCACTCCCGCGCTCGAAAAAACGTCAGTACTGCGCCGGTGCAAGACTCAACTTGGAAGAGAGATAATTGAGGATAATGAGATAGAAAAATCGGGTAACTCGTGTGTCAGCAATCCTTCAATTTTGCTCTAAAAAAAAAAGAATTCAGTTATCTTGCGCAGAATTAAAACTCGAAGCATGCATTCACTCGTGCGATTATGGGATCTGTGCTGATCTGATATGTATGTATGCGAAGTCCCTTCTTTTCTTCTCATTGTTGATAAGAGCAGCTGCTGTATTTAAGCAAATGTTCCGTCAATAAAAACCTGAGTTGTTAGTAAGCGCTTGTCCTGTCTACCTCGTTTCTTCTGTGTCGTGTTTTTTGCGCAAAAAAACAGAATGCTTAGGCACCAACTAGCCTGCAAAAGCGTACTCAGTTATACCTCTGGGTTGTCCTCAACTTAAGTAGAACTCTCTTGGTTAGCCTCCACGTTTCAGCCCCTTAGGTGGGTACAGGTAAGATGCAACTGTTGTATACTTTCCTCTTGAGCGATACCGGTAAGCTGCTAGTCATAATCTGCGAGTGCTTGCCAACTGCGCTCCATCCCAATCTTATTCTTCTTGTTATTTCCTTATCATGGTCAGGATCTGCGGTTACTACCTGTCCCAAGTAGAGATATTCGCCTACTACTTCCAGTACTTCGCTACCTAATGTAAACTGCTGTTCCTTCCCGAGAGCGGATTCTAACCAGTCGTGTTCAAACCCGTCCACTCGGGCTCAGTAGCCGAATGTCTTAACCATTCAGCCACCGATTTTTTTTTTTTATTGCACTAAAATATACAATTTTACACAGGAACAGTAGCCGTATTTGACTGACGTACCAGGGTTAAAATTATTTTAAAGATTGATTCGCTACTTTTAACCAGGCTGAAGCAGAGTTAAAAATCGGGCCATTTGACGCAGCGGCTTCCGGATGGCGCCAAAAACCCATGGCCTACGCGATCAAGTGCGCCGTTGCACTGGAGCTTGTCACGGAGGCGGCGATTTAATATCTACCATATAACAGGGAACCACATGTACAGATAGTGTCACATGTACAGTTAAATCTTCGGCTTCTCTTGCTTTCGCACTGTAATCGGTTTACCAGAGATAACCCATGCGATTTATGTGTTGATCGCAATTCAATAACATGTAGCCTCAGGAGAGGAAGTAGTAGTTTTCATACGCGTTCACACAGAGCTTTTCCACTCTACCTGTCCGCGGTTATTGGCATGGACTTCAGTGCTCTTTTAAGGCCACACTTGGCATAAGTGAGCGTCGTTAATAGCCAGACACAGCATCCTAATGGTTCACAATGCGGCCTGCTGGTCGTAGTGGCCCAAGCGTCTCATGGCAGCAGGCTTTAGGCACATAGAAGAAAACTATCAGTGCCTTCTGGACAGGTTCCGTAGTCGCCAGCAAAATTTACCCGCGCTGTTTGTGGTTAAAGTGACACCATATCAGTCAGTATTGCCTTTTGATAGCAGTTATCAGCAAGACTGGGAGCTACGCAAAGTATAGTTGGTAAGGAATATTAAAAACATTAATTACCCGGCGGTTTTTATGGCTTCAGACGTTAAAACTTCCCGAATTCTGCATGTGTACTATACCCTTCAGACTGGGATTGTGTTCTACCAAAGAGACAAATCTAGAAATGTTTGCACGTGAATCTATAGAATCACCTATTTTACAAAAATAACATAAATGAATAAAAATATCTTGTAATTTACACGCTCCGCACATTGGTAGTCTCCGACCGTAGTCATTACAAAAAAATAAAAAATAAAGAAACAGCAAAAACTCGATATTTTATCCTAAACTATTAGTGTATTGCTTTGAAAACTATTCTGGGTACGCAAAATCAGTTTCAGTGCGTTTTAAAAAAATATTTGACAAAGCGAGAAATGTCCATTCAAGTACTTTCTATAGGTGCGCTGTGCAACTCGGTGACGTCTAGCTCTATATTTAGGTCTGGAAAATCCGTTCTTATTTCTAGGCAGGAAATGGCCCAACCTGGGGAGCCTCCATGTTGCGAAGTCGGACGCTGCGGCGCAACATGTAGGCTACCTAGCCAAGCCATTTTTCTTAGAAGGGATTTCATTGTGGCCCCATCACAGACTTGGAGAACAACACTATGAGGTTTGAGCAACATGGACACTGTGCCCAAAGGGAAGGCGAAAGGCGAGAGTTTGAGTGTTTGAGATTAAATTTGTTTACCTTGGATTCTTTAAACTGTATTGAAATCGCGCAGCTCACGATTTTGTTTTGCATTTCAGCTTACTCGCAAGCGTACCCTTCGTTCAGAATTTTACCCCGCTTATTCGGTCTCAGGCGCTAAAAGCGTTGCCTCCGAGACACTGCAATGGGCAATAAGTTTAATGTAGAAGTGACAAAAAGCTTAAATGAATAAATTTATAACAAAGTACAATATGCTTAAAATTTGCGAGGTCTTCCAATGAGAAGTTGGGGTAGCGATAAAAATGCATCTGATATATGACCAGCATCAGTATCTCTAACGAGTATACGTAGCAAATCTGTAGCGTGTTAACAACCGCCTATATGAATTTTGAATGCGCCTTAGCGAAAAGGTAGAAAACGGATGTCCTAAATCACCCACTTTGAGCTAAGTGGTGCGTGCATGCGTGACGCAGCGAAAGAATGTCCGGCGCGCGCGCGTGCGCCCTGCGCGAATGACCCGGGGGAGTTGAACGGAGTAAGTACGCACGGATACGCGGTTTCGGAACCTATACAAAGCTTGTTCTCCGTCTTGTGCGACCGAGACATGTGGCCGAATCTACTAGACTCCGGCCGCACCCGAGGTCGCGGTGTCTAGCCACTGGTGATCTTGCAGCTGCACGGGCTGCTGACGCCACTGTTGGGCAAGCAGTGTACTCGCTCATCAGAAGAGGGCAGTGTTGTAAAAGGCACATCAGCTATCGCTAAAGCCCATATCGTGCGAGGACGGTTTCCGACTGGACGGAATCTCCTAGCTGGCACACACAGTCTCGTAAGCTATGTATGCAATCGAAGTGGCGTCACTGAACAAGAAATTAACGTTCTCGTCTGTGCAAACATTCTGCGGCTTCTGCCCTCTGTTTGACTCCAGCTCTACGGTTATCGCGACACTGCACAGCTTTAGCGATGCGGCTCGAGCTAGAGCTCGCGAGAGCTCCTTTGAGAACGGGTTCGCGACGCGCGACGCTGGAATGACCGGTATTTCCCGGCTTCTCTGTGCGCGTCGTTTCGCCCCCCGATGTCGTTAATCTCGACTCCTGCAAGCTCCACTGTGGGGCTGTACGCGCCGTGTTTCGAAGCGTGGGGCAGATTGTCGCGGTGGCTGTCGGTGCCGTTGACCTGTAGCCATTCCTCACCGCCCATAGAGAGCGGACGCTGAGGTCTCGCGACACGAGTTGCTCTGGGCGGCTCTTTACATTCGGGAAGCGACCATTTCCTTAGGCTCAACTTTAGTCTTCAGGCCTGACATGGTAACGAAAGCCGGCTTGAAGACTGATCGTCACTTGCGTATGTGAAATCAGAGAGTACAGGTTCTTGGTTACATGCAGTGCACCAGTAGAGGAACATGTCGGAGGGAAGTCATTAGAAAGGAAATAAGGTGCGTTAAGAACAACTTAAGAGTGCTGCGTAAGTGAAAATGATTTACTGAAAGAGTAATCGCGAAAGTATTGATTGTATGTTTAAATAAGGCACTAATGCAGTACCTTGACGAGAGTACTTGTTTTTTTAACCGATGAGGACAGAGAATAAGTAAGCTGGAAAATATACTGTAAATGATGATTTATAACACCTTGCGGTAAAGCCTGCTACTGGGCGTGTTGTTCGCCCATGTTTAAAATGTCCCGAGGTTTAAACAACATAGCCAAGTAAGATATTATATCTTATGTGAGCAACCTTATCTATTTTCTTCCATAACACTTCGTTTGGAGGTCCGTTTTTCTAAACCATAAAAATATAACTTCTGCTGAATTTCAGTTTGAGTTTTCAATGCGTGAGCTTACAAGCCGATACTCTGGATTGCCTTCTACTCTCAAATGCTAATTATTCATGGTACATTTTAACGTCGTAAGCGTTGGCAACCAATCGATGAGTTAAATGCGTTGCATTTGCTACATTCCCCCTGTAGCCTACCGTATTTGCTTGAACTGTGAAGCCTCAAATTATGCCATCTGGTGGGAGATGGTGGTCAGGAGCACGAGTTTTGCCAGCCGTGTAATGAACGGGAACATATTTTGCTCCATGCATGATTATGCGCATCCACTAATACCGAACAAACAAGTCCATAGTCACGCAATTGTGTGCGTGTCGTTTTATTGAATACATAAGGTAGTATTGGATAGTACTTTTTTTTTTTTTTTACTTGATAGCGCTAAAGGTACCGCTCGGCGAAAAACCTGGTATAGACGTGGCTAGAAAAATCCTGATTGGTTGAGAGGGGTGTGACGAAGTCGTGACGTTAGACATAATGAGATCGCCGAAAAGAAAAATGGGTGGTCTAAGGCTCGAATCGAACTTCTGACTTCTGAGGCATATAAGCCGCGCACGTGCGCCACGAAACAACTTTCGTTAAGTTGGGAAGTACGGGCACATTGCATGCGAGCCCTTCGCCTAACATAGTATATGCTACAGTACAGCAACGTGTAGGTAATTGGCATGGGTAATTGCTGGCACTAATTAATATCCTTTCTCACGTTAATGCTTAAATCTCTTAAAATAAACCTAACGAAAATTGTAGTTAGGATCTGATTTTCAAATTAATGTGCTTCGTTGTTGAACCAGCCCTTTTATTAACAGTTTTATGCAAGGACATTAGAGTCTCAAGCTACACCAGGGCACGTAGTGAAATTTACTCAGTAAATGTTAATGATATGTGCCCTAGACAGCAAGCTTTCACGCTGTTGAATTAACTTAGTCTTCTACGGAATATGTTAAGCTAAAAAAGGGTGCACAGATCAAAACAATATACTTATGCACAAATATATATGCTCTGAAATGCGAGTTCTCATACTGGCCACTTGGAGTTCTGACACATAAAATGATCTAGCAGAAATTGCCCAAGGCGTACAGAGTGCAAGAGAGGTTGGTACTTGGAAGGAAGGGTGTTAATGTAGAAACCATGGCTAGAGCAGTTCGAAAAGAAGTGTTGCACGTAAAAAATAAAAAGGCGGAAAAAAGAAGCTCCCGCTTAAGTGCAGCGTCGTTATTGGTTAGTAATGTTTTCCAAACATTTAAACAAGCTTTGAACAGCAACGCGTCCTTAATCTCCGATGTCATTCTATATTAGCTAGCACAGTGGTCCGGACATAATTCACAGTCTCCTTGAAGTGCAAAATGACTTGAGAAAGTGTTTACTCTTTTTGCATTTTTATGCAGCCTTCGTCCTTTATCGCTCATTCCCTGCAGTTCATTCAGTTCTTCATCACCAGGGATTCTGTGAAAGAACCGGTCACGTCATGCTCTTTGTGTAAGAGTGCTCTGGGAACAACACTCACTCCATCTGACAGCGACCGCCATCAGCGCGGATGTCAGAGGCGATATAGAGTAACCCCACCGAGAATCGCCGCTCACGTCCGGCGCCCAGAAATGCTTTCACCTCGCTTGCGTTGCGAGAGGGTGCCTTGATTTACGCGCCCCGAAGGGTCACTTGATATCCACTCCTGTTCTGCGATGTTCGAAGCCTCCTGATGACCTTCGCATCGTAACGCCTTCTTTCCTGAGCGTTACTGACGTAGTCGAAGCGGACACAGCCTAGTTGCTTTCGGGAAAGGCTTCGCTCCGTAATGCGTCCACGTATAGACTCTGCACATCTATGCTTGCAGTCGGCTCCCGCGCCGAGTGCCTTGCAGCCTCTGCACCGTTCCTTTCACCGGCGTCGTACACTTAATCTCTTGACACATGACCCCTCCCCGCCGCCAAACATTCGCCGTCTCTACTGCTGCCGCGAATGCCAGCATCATCTCGGCTGGCTCCACCTTTCCGCCCTTCTGGCATCGGGCATCCTCATTCAGCTTAGCTCGAGCATTTTTTGCTTAGCGCTGCCTCCGTGCTGCGTGCAACGAGACTTGGCAGCAACGAAACCAGCGGCGCAAAGGGCGGAAGAAAAAAAAGTAAGGGGAGGGGAGGGGGGGGAGGGAGAAGGAGACGTGATTCTGCGGACAAGATCCCAGAGAAATGCACCACGCCTTTCATCTCCACTCATTTCCCGGCAACCTGCTTTTTTTTGTTCTTTGTTTCTTCCGGTAAATAGGGCCTCAACTCGTCTCGAGTTATTGCTGCCTGGTGGTTCTCCTCCTCACTTTCTTTTGCTGTCTTCAACACATCCAGTATGGTTGATTCAATACAACCTGCTATTCCCTTTCTTATTCGGGTACTGCAGTCTCTAATTCGTTCTCCTACATTTCTTTTTTTGTCTGCGCCTGGTCGAGCGAAAGTGATTCCTCAATAGAGTTTCGTTTATATTCTTTCCTAATTTTTTTGGTCTTTGCCTTTTCTTTCTCGCTATCTTCACTCAGAAGCCGTTAGGATTGGGCCCGAGAGAAAGGCGAGACGGAAATAACTGCGGACTCGCGTTTCCGACAAATGCCTTCCGGTGACGCAGCTGAAGGAATGCGCCCGCTGGCGAGACACGTCAGTGCGAGAAGATACAGGACCCCGGACACGAGCTCAACAATCAAAGGCGCCTTGATGCACGTGCGCGCACTGTTGAAAGAAACTGTCAGCCACGCTTGCCCTTTGCAAGAAAAATTGTTACAAAGCGTCTCCGATTTACAAAGATTTCAAAAATTATTGCTTCTTGCAAAAAAAAAAAAAATGAAAACACATAACAAAACAAACGCTGCAGGTAGTTGGTGCCCATTATTTCTGAGTCCGCGGGAGACAGCACACGCTTGCACTTCTCGCATAGTGAGAGTGCAATTAAATAGACACAGCCTCGTGCTCTAAAGAAAAAATCCTGCTTTAAATACTCCACGTTCATATGACCGTGAAAGTGTCTGCTAAAACGTTTTGAAGCATGAGATCGACTATAAATGTTTCTCAACATCATGTTTTTCGCATTCCACGGTCATGTGAGCCTAGTTTCAAAATGGCAGTCAAGTGTGGTCATCGCAAAGTAACAAATTATATTACTACGTAACAAAGGTGCTAGTTGGTATCATACCATGGATCAAGCTAGAACCATACCATGTAACCACACGACAGTTGTACAGCAATAGTGGGCTTATAGCGGCGGTGCTCCGGGGCCGCAATTCATACTTTTTTTTTTTTTTTGCTTTATACAGCCCGGTCTGGCGGACATGGAGGTGGACCCCTTGGTACCACCATTGTATAAAATTTACGGGCCACATGTTCGGAGCGGAAAGTTCAATGTTTTGTCAAATGATTAGACGGGTATTGGAGTACAACACTGCTATCTTAGTCACAGCTGCTCTTCATGGCAAATTTGCATAGGAGACCTTTGCTCTCCTAAACCATATCACCTCTGCAATCTTCAAAGGGCCATTGCAGCCGAACCGTTTATCACGGCACTTTCCGGATGGTGTGCAACTATTCGTAGTTTTACGCGGTACGCACTGCTGTCTAAATGTGACTCGCAGCTTTCATTTTGGATACAACGAAGGAGTATATCGCATATAGCGAAAGTGGATATACACCATGTGATCCGGATATAAATAAAGTTGGTATGCCAGATTAGTGCAAACTTTATTCATTAGGTTGGCACTATCTGTATTCCAACACAATGCATTAAAATTGCGGCAACTGAAGAACGTCCATGGTGGATGGTGGTTTTAGGTATAAAAGGGGCTTACGATAATGTAACTCATGCACTGATGTGTCAAATTCTAAAGAAAAGAGCGTGTGGGCAAGGAAGCAAGTTTCATAAGGAATACGCAAAGAAAACGGGCGCATTAAGAAAAGACTGAGACACGATACGAGAGGAACACACGAGTGTGCTCGCCTTTTATGCGGTCTAATATCCATTATGAATATTCGCCAACAAGCCCAACTTCTTGATCACCTTATAGTGATGTTTATTGAAAGGGATTTCCAAGGAGACAAACATATCAGTGAGGATATAGACGGCTCCAAAAGATCGGTGGTTGAAAGGGGACTCAGGTAGGGATTTCTTTTATGGCCAGTTTTAGTGATGATCTAAATTAGGGTGTTAAATGGAAGTTCAAATTTAAGGGATTGAGGTTTACGAGAGGTGAATTGGAAACGTGCTACATACCGGGAGTGATATATGCTGACGATATTGTTCTCCTAGCAAATAGCCTGAAATTCTTTAAAGCGCGGCAGACAGTTGCAAAAAAAGAAAAAAAAAAAAAAAACGCGCGGGTTCTGGGATTAAGGTTCAGCGCAGAAAAATTAGGAATCAAGGTTTCTAATTGCGAACCCGGCTCAATAACGTTAAAATATATAGTTAAAACGTACAAGCACCTTGATACCTGGATAAATGATGGCAAATACATTAAGGATCACAGTGTAGAAATTCTAATGAAAGCAAAAAGAAACTCGGCTGTCATGAAAAATCGCGGTGTCTGGGAATATAACAAATATAACGTTATGGAAGGGATGTGGTAAGTGGTAACAGGCTTGACGTTTGCTGACGCTGGGCTGTGCTTGGAATCCACCACAACTGTCGTGCTCGGAATAAAGCAGAGGAGAGTCGGCATACTTACTTTGGGGACACATGGAGCCACTACTGATGAGGTATTTCAAGATGGTATGACATGGTCGACCTTCGAAGCATGGGAAGCGAACAGTAAGCCACATTATGAAGAACGGTTGAGGCAAATGTACGAGAAGCTCTGGGCGGCAGAGGTTTGCACGTACTTGTACACGTTCAGTATTGATACGACATGGAGGAGAAGTTGGTGGCTTGAAAATAGATACAAATGTCACAAAGAGGAAAACAATATAAAATTTACCTTGAAACAAAAAGTAGGAGGATCAGAATATATCTATTGGCAAATGAGAATGATAGGAAAATTGACGTTGGAGGTTTATAGGGCGGCTGAAGTCGAAACTAAAAAAGAAACCTTTTTTAATCATTCCAACGGTAGCGGCTTAGTTCTCGATGCTAGAGCTGAGTGCTCGAGGACGAAATATACTGCCGGCAAATGTTTGACAATACAGATGACATTGCTTTCTGCTGCATGCAAAGCAGGGAAACGACTGAACATATTATTATAGAATGTGAGGTACTTCAACCACCACTGCACGGTGCCTGCGCAGGGATTCGAGAAGCGCTGGGGTTTCGGAACAGTCGTGGCGTGCTAAATTATGAAACGGTGGAAACGAGTAAGAGGCGACTTAAGGATTGGTGGAAAAGGTCAAGAGTACTTGAACTGCGCAGAGAATATAACCAGTTAATTAAAAATATTGAGCACTCAATGCACTACGAGCTAAGTGACACTTTTCACCGCCCCGTTAAAGAGGGAATGCTAATAATTATTTATGTAGACTGCGTTACGCTTACGAAGAGTGTATGTAAAAGACGGAATTCCTCGCTACTCGCTGCTACGCGATGATGAAAAGAGGCCAAGCACCAGGCCGTATGCGTGAACGTTATATCGTCAGCACCGGACAGCTTGCGATGGTTCACATCGATGATTGCGTCACGAGATGTCAGGTAATCAATCGCTGTCTGAGTGCCGGCTCATTCTTTTCGTTTTCTCCCTACTATCTTGATTAAAAGCTCCGGTTTGCTAATTTGTGTTGTGAACAGAAAGTGTGGCAATAAGTGGATACAAAAGTGTAGTCTGATTTTGTATCATAATTTTGACGTAAGTGTTTGTAGTACAGCGTTGATGATGGAGTCATACTATTTTGCTTTCCATTGAGCATCCACGTCAGGTTCGGGGCTAGTTCGCAACAGGGATTCGAACCAACGACTTATGTCATTGTGTCACAAATAACGGCATTTTATGCCGTTATTTGTACATTCTAAATCTGGTTCTAGATGCGCTCTAAAAAAGTTCCACTTATATCCAGAACATATTTGACACGTATGTGGAACCACATTAAGAGTGTAGGAGTGTAGATCTGCACGAACAATAGAGATGGACACTGCGCCTTTCCTTTAGCCAAAGCAGGAATACTTCTAAAGAAGTGTAACTGTTTGCCAAACTCTGTGCCAGTCTCTGAATACCAAACCGGTAAGCAAAATCATAAAAAACACTGATTTCACAAGCCTTAATAGGTTTAAGCAAAACTAAACCCTTGCTAATTATTTTTTCAACGATTTCTTATTTTTACTCAGCTGATACCTTTCAATATCGATCCCGCCGGGGTGGCGCTGTGGTTACGGCGCTCGACTGCTGTTCCCAAGGAAGCGGGATCGAATCCCGGCCTCGGCGGCTGCTTTTCGGGGGAGGCGAAAAGCAAGGCGCCCGTGTGCTGTACGATGTCTGTGCACGTTAAAGAACCTCAGATGGTCGAAAATTTCGGAGTCGTCCACTACGGCGTCTCTCGTAGCTTGAGTCGCTGTGAGACGTTAAATCCCACAAACCAAACCAAACCTTTCAATATCGATTTATTATTTCGTCAAAGAAGACAGCTACGCAATTCTGCGATAATTGCGTAGCATTGCGATTTGTGATAACCGCGCGAGCAGTGCAGTTGTCCTTCAGGAAAACGCCACGGGATTTGTGCGCGTGCGCGTGCCTGTGAGTGCTAGGGTCCCGCGTGTTCAATTCCCATCTCATCTTCACAAACATTCACAACTTGTCATTTTAAGCGTGGTGATGATAGAGGACCTGAGCGCAAGGCGCTGGTTCGACCTTAAGCCGGTGGAACGAACATGTGATTGCAAAGTGTGGCGCGCGCAGTCGGTAGCGCCCACTTCCTGTTTTTTGCATCTGCTTTTTCTTCCCATGCCTGCCGCCGTGATACTACATTGCCAAGGGAGGGCTGCTGCGTTAAGTCTGCTGCTGTAGCGGGCCCACGGGTAGTGAAGAGCCGAGTCAGACGTCGGGCTGCAAGCACTTGAACATCGGGCGGTGGTCGCCCAATCATAGACGGGGCCAAGAGTTAGAGAGAACAAACGAAGGTTTATTTACATGGTAAACATCAGATAAGGTACACACAAGAGACCGCTCGGACTCTCGTTTTTAACAACATTTTACTCGCCAAGTGTGTAGTTAGGGAATATTTCCTTCTGAATTAAGTACAATCACATTCGAGTTCCTGAAATGCACACATTTCGAGAATCCCCCATCGGAAACATCCTTCCGGCTCACTCTTTCCACTCGGAATGATGGCGACTCTGCCGGGGGAAGACAGGCATGGGAGTCCGGAAAAGAGTCTTGCTGGCGCCCAAGGTCGGAACCGTGCGCCACTCACGCGGACCCTTCGCGAGGGAGCACTCCGCGAGAATGGAATGCGGTGACCGCTCTTCTTCACGGGGCGAGATGACCCGCTCTCTCCTCGGTGTTAACACGCAGACGCCACTGCGCTTTGTTTACAAACGCAGGCGCGTGCACTCTTCGGCGAATCGGTTAGCGCCTTAGTGCACAGTGCCCCCGGACACAAACTGGGCAGCTCCTGCAGTCGCTGCCGACATGCGACACCATGCCGCTGCGTCCTGGCTGGATCTGGTGCCGCGAACTCCGAGGTGGTCGTTTGAACTCTTCTTAGTAAAACGAACGCCCATTTCGACACCACCGTCTAGTTACTCGGGGAGTAACAGGGCTTCTGATGCGCGTACAAGAAGAGAGTGAGAAGTTTGGGCTTAAACTGAACATTAAAAAGACAAAGATCATGGCGTCTTGCCCTATCAAGTCCTGGAGCATCAATGGACAAGAAGTGGAAGCTGTGACAGATTTTCTGTTCTTGGGCGCCAAGATTACCTCGGAAGGAGACTGCAGCCGTGAAATTAGGAGACGCCTGCTTTTGGGAAAGAGAGCAATGGTTAGCCTTGACCGCGTAGTAAAGAGCAGAGACATTAGTCTGCCAACCAAGATCCGTATAACTCGTGCTATGGTCTTTCCAGTTGTGATGTATGGATGCGAGAGTTGGACTGTGAAAAAGGCTGACCGCCAAAGAATTGACGCGTTTGAATTGTGGTGCTGGCGAAGACTCTTGAGAGTTCCTTGGACTGCCAGAAAATCAAATCAGTCGATATTG
Organism: Amblyomma maculatum; assembly: GCF_055883805.1. Classification (NCBI taxonomy): domain Eukaryota; kingdom Metazoa; phylum Arthropoda; class Arachnida; order Ixodida; family Ixodidae; genus Amblyomma; species Amblyomma maculatum. The sequence goes on along the minus strand of NC_139347.1, from coordinate 14,564,102 downwards.
TCGACCATAAACCCTGACTGCTCATTGGAGGGTCAAATTCTAAAGTTAAAGCTCAGCTACTTTGGTCATCTGATGAGAAGAGAGGAGTCGCTGGAGAAAGATTTGATGTTGGGAAAAGTTGAGGGTCGCCGGAGAAGGGGTAGGCAGCGAACGCGATGGTTAGATGGCATCCTCGAGGCATTGCAGATGAAGCTATGTGATGTTAAGAAGATAGTGAGAGACCGGAAAGCGTGGCGTGACATGGTCCATAGGGTCATGAAGAGTCGGACACGACTGAACGCCTGAACTGAACTGAACAGGGCTTAACAGTTCCTTCGCTTCGCGTTCGTCGGCTCTGTCGCTGTAATGCCATGTGACTAAGAGAAGGTATACAGGTAAAATAGTTGCTTCGCCAGTGGTTTGTCCTCCAGTTTCGCCTTGGTTGAGACGCGTTCCGTACCAACTACGAAAAGTCTTCGGTGGCGTTGTGAGGCCTCGTTCGATCATCCAACAACTTTTCTCTTAGTATACCTAGGTTTAGAAGAGTTAAACTTCAATAAATTTTTAAGCCATATTTTATGCTTTTTTGCCTTATAACCAAGACACATTTATTACATTGCGTGGTGTCGATAGGTTATCCTGTGCAGTAGGCAGAATGCGAGCTAGAGAAAGCCGGAGCCTTACAACCAGTATCGGCTCTTAGAAACAAAGTCGTTCCACAGGTGAGGTTTATGTGGACAGTGCGTGATTAGTCATTGCCCAGCTGGCAATTAGTGGATTCCAGAATGAGGTGCTGTCAAAGATCAATTAGGGGAAAGTAAAGAAAATAAAATAATTTCCCGCATTTGAACCATCCTTGAAAACGTATACGCAGACAAACTGCCATACAGCGAATTACACAGTGCACCAATAAATCTGAACAATTATACTTTTGGTTGAGATGTAAAATGCTTTAGGCAAAGTTGCCTTCCATTTACCTTTCACGGCAACTTATATTGCTCAGCTCATCTACCATCTTCTTTCCTTGGCACAGCACAGTTAGCATTCAAAACCACGCTCCAGTATACCATTAGTTTACTAGTGAGACTTCTGGAGAGATGTACCCGGACGGGATCCTTGAAATCCCCATCGTGTTTACAGACTAATCAGGGGATCCTCCAAGCGATCATTTGCCGCATCTTTCATTGTTTTTCCGTATGAACCTTCGTTTGTTTATCATGAGTGTGAGAGTTTATAAAAGTATAACCTATTAATACCACAGGCTAGCCAATTCCAATCTTTTTGAAGCCAAATCACCATTCAGTGATAGATGCATGACGTCGGGAATCAATTAAAAAAGAAGTTTCGGCGTCACATTAAGGGCTTGCATGCATATAAATTACCTGCACATTCTGGTTTCGAATTCTTCTCCAACTGCTTCAATATTTCCGCATTTCTGTTTTTTTTTTTTTTTTACAGCATTCAAAATTTACAGGAAATTCGACATCGTTTGACACGGGTCACTCCCAGAGTACCCTAAATGAGCTAATCCCTCACTTATTGAATAATTGAACACCATCCACCTTTTTCCTCCTCTCCTCTTCCCCCACAAGACTTCACCCATTAGAAGCGCTGAAGCAGCTGAACGCAAAAGCGATGGTGAAATCGATTAAAAAACGTAAAAGAAAAACAACCAAGTTGTAATTCACTTGTACAATCAATAATTCTAACGCGTATTATTCGCATCTCATTGCATGTTTGCTTGTCTGATCTAATATTTCTAACCGTACCTTATAGAGGCCACCTCCAAAAATGTTCAGAAGAGCATAGTCAGAAAAAAACAAAAAGCTTTTCCGAAACATAGCCTCTGCTAAGGCGAACGTCAGTTTACTTTTAACAGAATGCTATTAGGAAATGCTGTAAGTAATTAAACAAAAATTCCAATTGCTTCTTTTTAGCACAGCCTAGGGCTCAGTATCAATTATAAGGTCCCAGCCATGAATATGAGGATGTCATACCAGTTACTGAAATGATGAAAATGAAAAGGCCGTTTTCTAAGGCAGTGTAGCTGGGTAAAATATAAGACCTATTTTTCTTTACATAAACTGGAATAGAACAAATAATTTCGCACGAAGTTCAGTGTGCTCGCAGCTTCCGCCGGTAACGCGTTGTAGTGTCTATTTGAACAGTCTATTGTTATCGCACCACAGCGTGCTTTTACTTGAGCTATGTCGCTTAGTACCAGCAACGGGTTTATCGTCGCCAACTTTGTGACTGTAGTTTAAGTGAGCGGTAAAGGAAAAGAAAGTGTATGCCGCACTAGAATGAAGCAGAGAGTTGCAAAGGAGAGCCGTGATTGATCAAAACGCCACTATAAAATAGCAGACATTGAGTCTGCGTTTAACTCTGCGTATCTCATGCACTTGGTTCTTGCACACAGTGTGTATGTGCAAAAAGAAAATACCGAATTTTCATTTTTTTCACACATCATGGCTTCAGGCAGCGACATTCTTCGGTTAAAAACATGGTGGCCGTGATACTGGCGGTACTTTAACGGGTAGACTGCGATGGCAACCGCGCGGTCAAGGCAATTAATAAATAAAGGAAATAAATGTTGTCCGCAAAGTTCAGATCCTCACAGGCACGCTTGAGGTTCTTGTCTGTCGCCATGATGTCTATTGCGGCATAGAACAATTTAATTACCAAATTGTGTTAGATATTCAGCACGGGCTTCGAAATAACCTGCGAACGCTGTTAATGAGAATTGTTTACTCTAAGAATTCAATTTCGTCAAGCATAATTTAGGAATTTTCGAAAACGTTGGCGAAACAAACTGTTTGCATCCCTGTAGTTTTGTTTGCGATAATTTGGCAAATAGTTTCGCCTAAACTTCTGTTGAGCATATATCTAGAGCCCAGTCGTCCATATGTAACGCCCACAAGATCTTCTATTAGTTAACAAACTAGCCTGACCCAAGCTGTGCACCTTTACCACTGCTGATTTTTAAACTTTGCGAACGGCTTAGCAGCCAATATATTTCCTGACCGGCACGGCTCGCAACTCATAATCCTTACATGCGACAGCGCCAGCTGTGACCAGTTGATGTAATATGTTCCCTGTTTAAAGCTGCGAAATTGTCTTTATGCCCTGCGATGAGCCGTCTTAATTGTCGCTCACTGAAAGAGGTCGAGATTATCTGGTTGCGAATGGAGCGATCGTCAACTTTGAGGCGTTGTCAGCCCATGTTCCGAATCTAGATGGCGTCGGGCCTCTGCGATAGCCAATAAATTTGACGGGCTCCGTGGTCTTATAGTTATGGACTTCACGCCTTTCTTTAAATATTTTCCCCTTCTCTCTCTGTACTCTATAAGCACGAAAGAAAATAGACAAAGCGAAAGGAATATGTCCAATTGTTTTTTGCATATCGTTTTTTAGCGCTCTTAGAGTGCGATAATGTGAAACTATATAGCCGTACATTCTGTCTTTCATAAGTCCCTTTTCTCTTCCACTGAACCAATTTCTTCTTTTACACAATTTAGGTGTCCTTTCCTTATTAGCTTCCGCACTTTCTCGCCCCATTCTCTTTTTTTTTTCTACTTAATTCATTTAAGCTCAGCTCCTCACGACGCGTAAGGTATGCCAACTTTTTTTTTCAAACAACAATTTTGAGACGAAAAAAATGTGAACTCATTCCGGAAGATGCAAGAGGCAATGAGGTTTATAATCTGCTAACGAATGCGTATTCCGCGCAGCTGTTTTTGCGAAATCAAATGGCGAAAAAATCTTTCCTTTTATCGTTGGTATAATGTCGGCACGTGTACGAACGGCTAACAAAAGCTGGATGCACTTTCTAGAAATTGAAAACACGATCACGCAAATACACACTCATAAATGTTACAGCTTTTATTCTTACATGTTGAAAAAGGACACATGAGTTGTTATTGGGATCTGTAGTAGAGCTAAAAAAAAAAAAAAAGAAAGCGCGTTGTTACTTCGTACAAAAGAGGAGAGAAGCAAAAACGGGGAATAGCAATTTCTTAAAGGGTGGGACGGCCATTACTGCTGCGTTAAACAACAGACAGAAACAAAGGAATCATTATAATGTGCACATTACAGCATCATGACGGAAAAACTTCAAGAACAAGACTTCGCCCCGTGTCTCTTATGAAAGAGAGGGGAAAAAAAAAACGCGCGCTTTCCTCGGCGCGTATATCTACCGCCACATTTCTACAATGCACTTTTGAGATCGAGATTGTTTGTGCAGAAATGACCCGCCTTGAATTTTCTGCTTGTTTGAGGTTTAAGGTTCACCTTGAGCATTTTTCACTAATACCCAGTTGCACCAGGGCTACACGTGGCCCAAATCAAGAAAAATCAGGCCATGTTTCATCAGGTTCTGGGCTCATGCTGAATAATAAAATCACAAAAAGCCGTGAGCCAATAACTCGAGAGTGCAATGCACGTGTCCAGAGTTGTGCCTGAAGCGGTACCTATATTGCCCCCGAAAGAGCTTATACAAGCGAGTGTGCTTTTTCTGTGCCAGAGATATGCCGGTGTGCTCTATAAAAAAGCGCTGTCACTAAGCGGAACGAAACATTTGTAATATACAGCGGTGGATTCGCGGACGTTTTGCGAACGAGGCTTTGTAGCATCGACAAGATTTTTGGCCCTTGTCCTCACCACAGCATGTCGACGTAATGAGAATTGAACAGACGCGAATTGCACCGGGCAGTATTCAGAACCGCTGCGTATCTGTCAAGATGGGAGAAGGCTCACGAATCATTCGGTTACGCAATAACAGATCTTGGTGAGCCACTACTTAAATCTCTGGTCTGTTATTGATTTTGGGGTGATGTTTCAATGGGTAGCATGGCGTATCGGACATGGAGCTCAGGGCAAATTCACGCGACTATCTTACGGAAGACACATTCTTCGTAGTATTGGGGGACCTATACTCCGTTTCATACATAAAGTGCAACACTACCAAAGCTACAGCGCTTGTTTGCGCTCTCCGCATCCGCGATAAAAAATAGTGCCTGCTCTTGACGAGAGAAAATAATAGTTGCTTTGTCTGCAAGCTTAATACATTTTACATTTGCCATCAACTTCATAAAAGGCACCTTTTTTAGGGAGAAAATGTCGGATTCGGCTAATTTGTATGTTTTTTTATGTCGTTTTTGTTCGTGCCGCGTTTTGCTGCCCCGCAACCTTGCCTGCTGTGCCACCAGATGGCGCTGGCTGTGCCCTCCGCGCTGCGCATCCCTTTTTGAGACAATGGTTCCTTGGTGCGCATTTTTTCTATAAGATCCGCTCTGTGAAGATGTCTAAGCATGCGAAGCATGTTATTGCAAACGTGTATGCTCGGAATAGAGGCCGTTTCGGCAGGAACCACTCGCCTACAGAACGAGCGCGTAGTGATGCGCCTCCTGTTTTTTTTCTTGCGGACTATTTGCGTAGCTTTCGCTGCGTTGCACCTGATGTATGAAACGGAGTATAATTTCCATCGGTTCTTTTTTAAATGATTCTGTCTTGTGTATGCTATGGTTTTCGGACTATTTACTATTGATCCGCACAGCCTTTAAGATTGGACCATCAGAATAAAGCACCAACTTGTAGTAACTAGGCTTAACGTTACATGCTAGCTGGGTGAGATGCGTCAAAGGGGTGAAAAAAAAAAAATAATTGAGAGAAAGATCACATCAACATAGAACTGCCGGTACTGCTGAACTTAACAGGTATTGCAGATTGTAAGCAGGAATTTACTGTTTATCTGCGTTCAACACGAGTAGTATAAGTAGCAATACAATAAGAAACTCTAAAGCGAAAGTTCATGATGGAAAATAGCGCAAAAAGTACACGAAGGACGGAAGGACGACACGGACAAAGATTTTCCATCATGAACGTTCACCAACTCGCCCAACTTTCGGCATTTCTAAAGCGAAAGCTCGTTTTAAAGATTTTATATTATGGTACGGCTAGATATCCTTGTTCCGCAGCTTAAGGGCGTTTACCTGTTGCGAAATGCGACAGACACGAACATCGTGTCGCGGTTGACTTATTTTCGTGGTCGATAATTCTGCCTGCGCCACCCTGCACGCAGCGGCGATCGGCTTCACTGAGCACGACGCGCGTATGTAACATTGATTATGGCAGTCCGCTATGGCACATGGTTTCGAGATGGAGCGCTGTGTGGAAACTCTCCCCAACCCGTGTGAGAGGCCGTCGATGCGGAGAATACGAATGGCTCCCCAGATCGCCAAGATAGGGCCCTTTGAGGGCTTTCGAAGAGTCACCGAGACGTGTGCAGCTTGTGCCCCCCCCCCCCCCCCCCCCTCCCACTGGTTTGAGACGAACATGCCTCAATGTTTTGGTGTGGCGAGTTGAGGAAGGTAGAGATGGCGTTCACTATCTTTTATTTTTTTTTTTTTTATCTAGGGGGTAGAGCACCGAACCTGCTTCAGAAAGCATTATTGCTTCCTTTGATCGCTGACGCCTATTGATCACTAAAGAATGAAGCGCACGACCGAAATCTCGGGTTATAAATGTTGGCTCAACAACAACAACAACACAAAAAACTCCATTTTGGTCTGAGTACTCAAAATATATTGGGGCAAAATTAGACCGAAGAGAATGACTATCATGGCATGGGAAGCACTGTTATCCAAATGTTTTATTATATGGTCACAAGAACTCACTCTGGACTTCGTGCGTCTCGTCAGATGAGTTGCAGTACTTCTGGCTCATTGAAACAAATGTTAGCTAGGTTCGTACATTTTTTTTTCCAGAAGAAAGCCTCTTTTCCGCACGTTGTTTGCCTCCCCCATTCCCAGTGGCTCAGCCCGAGGATCTACGACCAAATACCGACCGTTGCCGCCACATTGCGTCGCAGGCGAAACTGTTCGGTGTTTTCCAGGTCATGGTTTATTTATGCGTAATTCCACAGCGCCGTTAGGCCTTATAGCAGGGAGGGTCGGGGGAAATTTTAGAATTCCTCTTGACAATACATGACAGTACTGCAAACTTTCCACCTCAAAATCGCGGCACACAGGACAGCTATGCTTTAAAACACTGCTTTAAAATAAATAAGAAGGGGACTCCTAGGGTAATAAAGCCTTAAGCGTTCAGTGATAAAAAGGCAATCGTCATTACATAAAGTAGAAACCACAGAAGCAAGCAAATTATTCCACTCTTCCACCATTTTCGGAAATATAGAAATTTTAAAAGAATTAGTTTTGCATTGAAATTGTCTAAACTTTTTCGGGTAGTCTCTTCTTTGCGATACATAGCTTGTGGGCTGAAGACAACTTATTTTTCTGATACCAGTGCAATCGCTAAATATAATATGCAGTAACGTAAGGCAGAAACATTTTCTCCTATGGCTCAGCTCAGGCACTTGTAAGGCTAAGAATCCTGTAATCGTTACCTAAAACAAAACATGGCAGCTCGGTTCTGGGCAAGTTCAAGTTTCCTTCTTAATGTTGCAGTGTCAGGATCCTACACAGTGCACGCGTACACCAAAATGGAGCGAACATTAGAGAAATAGTCTTCCTTTAATAATAGTGTTTTTTTCAGAGAACCGGGAACGGTTTTGAAGTTGCGATAAAGAAACCCAAGCATTTTTGCACTTTTAGATACTGTGTAGTCAACGTGTTTGTTCCTAGATAAATCTGATGTAAGGATTACACCCAAGTATTTGAACTCATGCGCAGTTTGCATCAGCACGCCGTCAGTGGTGTAAGGAAAGTCAGGCGATTGAACACGTCTTGAAAAAGGCATATATATGTTCGGTTTTCTTCAGGTTAATGTCCATTTTTCACACCCGGCACCAATCGACAATTGAATGAAATTTTTTTTTTTTGTAGAATCCCGGAATAATCAGTTTCCTGTTATTCTATACAAGACAACAATTGTCTTCAAAAAGACGCACAGTGCAGGCTACTCTGTCAATAATATCATTTACGCAAAGTAGAAACAACAAGGGACCAAGCACGGAGCCCTGAAGGACTCCGGACGTGACGTCAGCGCATGCGGATTGGTAGCCATTGAGGACAATATAGTGTTTGCGAAAGGACGGGTATTCCCTGTCCAGGATATATAATCTTGCTATCCAGTTTTTACCCATGGGACTATTCTATTAACAAATCATGTAGTTCAACATCAAATTCCTTATTAAACAAAGAAAAACACAATCAGGGCTCTTTCAGGCATCGAGAGCTGCCTGTACATCACGAAAAAACTCGTTAAATTGAGGGACGCATGAGAAACCACGAGGATGCTCATAAAACTCATATTGGGAGTTATCCACAAGGTTTTATCTGTTTACGTCAGCTATGATGTTAGCATACAAAAAGTGTCTAAGCTTTTTACATGCAACACTTGTCAGTGAGATCGGCCGATAATTAGAAACACATTCCTGGGGCCACTTTTATGTATTGGAACGACCCGGGCAGTTTTCCAGTCTACAGGCAAAGAAGAGGTACTTAATGGTTTTTCAAAAAGTGCGGGATAGTACAGGCAAATTGTTATGGCACATGACACCAGTATAAAGGCAGGGATAGCATTAGGACAGACTGACTTATTAACAATAAGTTCACATAATAATATTAAGAAACCTTTAACTTCAAAACTAATTGAAGGCATTCCCTCGTGACCAGATGGTCTGCCGAAAGAGATTTAATTGAGAGGGAGATAATGGATGAAAAACAGAAAAAGAAAGAGTTTGGTAATCCGGCCTTTTCTAAATGGTAGTGTACGATTGTATTAACGTATTTTAAAGGCGGTATTGAGGAATTACTGTTAGAATTACTGCGTACATACTTCCAAAATTCCTTATGATTACGGTTTACCCTTTCCACAAGAGCTTCAAGAAATGAATCTTGAGCCTGTTTAATTTTAGCTTTGACGCAGGCTGCTAAGTCACAAAGTTGCCTTATGCGCTGGCAATATTGTAGTGCGATATTTTCAGTAACTTGTCCCTTCTTTTGTATAAGAGCGCGCAACATGCGAGTCATCCATGGCTTATTTCGAGCACGCTTAGGGGAAAGAACACGCGAGGGGACAAATCTATTAATCAATTCGGCGCTTTTCTGCTTGAAATTGCACCAAAGGTCTTCAACGCTTGAATCTTCTGCTATGGTTTCAAAAGTTTGAAAATGTAATTCAAGGGTGATAGTCATACTGCAGTAATCTGCTTTGCTGTAGAACAATACCTCTCGTGGTTTATGACTGGAATTTTTACTGGCTAGGTTAACATCGGCAACGACTACATCGCGATTGCTGATTGCAGGGATGACATGCGTACCCGAAATCATATTGGATGAATAGGACAGAGATAAATCTAAAGTGTTTGCCCCGTGTAGCTTCTATAGACATGTTGGTTAAAAGCGTACAGTCGGTAAGGTTAAAACATTCGGTACATAATTGACCACCCACTCCTGACCTGAAAATATTAGCGCTTCAACGAATTACTGGCAAGTTAAAATCACCAGCTACAATTAATTTTCCACACCTGATAGTAGAAACAATATCCCTCAATGATGTGAGCACATCTGCTTGCGCATCCGGGGGCTTGTAAAAAGCACCATTTGCGGCGCAAATTTTACGCGCCAGACGTTTTAAACACTGCCAGTTTCAACTTGAATATTTGAAAAAGTGATGCTGGAATGGACAAGGATAAAAACGCCACTCCCATGGGAGTTTCTATGTTTCCTCTAGCAGGAGTAGTCTGAAGAAAATACCCCGTGATCTGAAATGCCCACGCAAAACCACGATTGTGTTCCGAGTACGCTATGTGGCCTAATCATGCTTGTCATTACATGAAAATAATCAACCTTGTTTTTGTGCTCCTGTAGTTTATAACCATTAACATTACATAACATGTTTTAGGGGTATTAAGTAGTCATTGCTTAACCACTTGCCTTTTACCTTCATCCGAGGTGAACTTTACTCCATCTTTATATAAGGAATCATACTTCAAATACACCTTGCTCTCTGAATGACTGTTTACTTTCGTGTGCTCCACAAAATGTTTCTTTTATCGCAAACCGACACTAAAAGGTCTTAAGAGATGCTCATATTTGATCGTTTAAGTTTTTTGGCATTATAAAATACAAAGAATGAAAATTTGTGATTACTTACCTATTACATCAGTTTACCCAGCCTGTGTGCTTTAACGAAATACGTTAAGAGATTCCGAGAGTTAGAAGCTATTCCAGACCCCTTAACTACAATAATAGGGCTGTAAAAAGCACTACATCCACCACACCATTTGCGTGCCATTTCTCCCGCTTTCTGTTCAGCCAACGAGCAGCGCCCGGGTATCTGTTGCTCTTGCAGCGACACCCAATCTTGTGGGCGCCATGTCCGAAAAAAGACGGTGTCCGCAAAATCCCATAAATATACGTAGGGCATACTGAGCTGCATAAGGTGTTCTCGCACATGCCTCTTCAGACTGCCCCTTTAGAAGGGGCTGGAGCCACCCCTCTTTAACGAGCACTACAGGGAAAGGCCGAGGGCTTCTAGAGGGCTGAATCACGCCTTTCTGGGGCATCGCGTCGACTTGCCATTCAATAACCTGGTGCTCAATGCAGACACTCGATATAGACGCTAGCTGTTGCAGTGGCTTGCGGGCTCTGGTGTCGACGAAATGAGTGACAGTTGAACTTTGGCCCAGAGAACATTGAGGGAGTTGAAGGAGGAGCTGAACTGTTGAAGTAGGTCAAGAAGTTGCGTTGATGCGGCGTAGAAGATCGGCGTCGATTGAGAGGTGGAACAGGTCTGTGGGGGAGGGAGCGGGTGCAGGAAGTGGAGGGCTGAGTGCATTCAGGGCGATGTGCGGCGCGTCGCCAATCTCCTCGCGGAGAAGAGATGCAGTGGGCTGTAGGCTGCCGAGACATTCACTGTGGCACAAAACAGTGCAGCAGGGAAACAGGTTATAGACAGATAGCACACAGAAGCCAGCAGAAATACCGAGTACAGCTTGGGGCAACGGAAGGCATCTCCGGGGCCGAAATATACGTGCTTGCGTGAAGAGGACAGTTTTATAGCAGAATGTCACAAGATATGTTTACAAACAGGTAATAGAAGGGAGGAATGCCGATGTCTTCGGCGACGAGAGCTTTAGCGCATAAATTAGAAGGAGCGCTGTATGTCAAATGCTCAGTCAGCTCAGAAAACCGGACTTCAGTGCAAGCACAATCGAATGTAATGGCGTGGCGTGATAGGAAGTCCCATCATAAGATTACGGTGTGTGAGCAACTTGTCAGTACGGCGGAATCAATCGTATACAGTATGTTCTGGATTAGGACTCAAGCAGTGCACATTGCTAAATGCTTGATTTGTTGAGCGCTGGCCGTACGCAACGAAATTCCTGCAATTGACTTCTTGACTTCTTTTAAGCAGCTACAAAGTTTTGAATTCATTACCGAAGTCGCAGTATCAGTGTTGATGAGCGTCATGACAGACATGCCCTCGACCAAAACTTCATAAGTTTGACAGGCACGCGCGCGCGTGCACCCGCACGCACGCACGCACACACACACACACACGTGCACGCACACGCACACGCACACGCACACGCACACACACACACACACGCGCACACACACACACACACACACACACACACACACACACACACACACACACACACACACACACACACACACACACACACACACACACACACACACACACACACACACACACACACACACACACACACACACACACACACACACACACACACAAACACACACACACACACACACACACACACACACACACACGCACACGCACGCACACGTCTGTTTGTAAGGTTGAAAGGATGCTGTAGAGCTAACAGAAGGATTTTCTCAACGAGCTAGAAGTAGAAGTTTGTGAAAGGCGGCTTTGTCCATAAGGCAGCCCCGACGTGCGCCCTCTGCTCGCTGATCCTCTTAATCCCAAGAGACATTCACCTCTCCCGTCGCTCCTGCATTAGCAGACGTGTCGTGAACTGGAGCGTGAAAATAGAGGGACGAAGGATCACTGTCTGGCTCCTCATGTCGTCGCTCGTCGAGGGTAGCAAAAAGATAGCGCGCGAGGAAATTAAGCCCGAGGTAAACAGACCCTTGTCCGTGAAGCCAAGAGCTAACGCTGCAGGCGATGAAAAGAGGCGTCGACAGCGCCTGAGATGCCTTAAGCCTAATGCTATTGACAACGGCCCACGGCTGGGGCACAGAGGGAAGCGTAGCGCGCATCTGAATGCGTACTGCTTGCGCAGGAGAAAAAGCGAAATGTAGTCGACGTGTTCGACATGCCTAGAACATCGGCACATGTATGAAATGATCATTTCCATTATCGCAGTTTAATGATCGCTTTGACCTTTACGTCACGCGTTAAAAGGTAGGCAAGCAGAGGCAATAAAGACGGCTGCAGCATTTTAGAAATAGGTTCATCAATGACGTCATATACCTTTATAGCCACTAATTCGTCTCAAAACGAGAGTTTGCGTAAACAAAAACCAGACTTGAAATCTGAAATTGGCATCGTCACGTAACTGTAAAAATCGTCTGAAAAGTAGGTTTACGTTGGCTTTGAAAAGTTAATCGTTAGTTTGAAGGACTTTGGGCCCTCACAGAAAAAAATATGTACCGACAGCATTGCATACCCTTCGTAGTAGGTGGAATACAAAGTTCTGAAGCTGCCGCCCGACGTCTGCTTAAACATTTGACTTCTCAGATTCCGTACGATGGCCTTGTTTCAGTTATATTGCTCGTAACGCACAAGATTGCTTGTGCACAAAATGTGCGCACACTCGCACTGATGAAGACATGGAAATGTTTTGCTATTTGAGATATGAAAATATTTGTGCTGTACTACGAAGCGAGGAGACGTGGGGTCTACGTCGGACATTCACCATGATCTCTTACATGGGATTCCTTTTTTTGTAATTAACTGACATAGCTGCGTCGTTCAGACAGTAGAGATAACAACTTTATTTTATATGGCCTATTAAGTAACTTTGCACCGAAAATATTGTTCGATGTAAGCTCACATACAAGGATTTTCTTTTTTTTTTTTAGCTTGCTTTGTATTGTCTGCTCCTGAGAGGCGGTCCAATTTCCAGCAGCGTCTGCAGTTGAATGGCAGGCTTGCCGTTCTCATATTGTAATTGCGTACTTGCTCTGCCCCTCCTCTCTCTCCATTCTCAGGTTCATTCCGCTTTTGACTGAAGAAAATGGGACATTCTTAGAAAGTAAAAAGCAGTTTTATTTTATTTTCACTGATGCTTCTACGTCATGAGCTAAACGGCATACGCGAAATGCGCCAAACACATAACTCATTTTTCTAATGATGAGTTTGTGACATGGACACAGCTACCTTTCCGTACGCCCACAGGCCCGAAAATCTTTCTGTGTTCATGAGACAACTGATATCAACTTACAGCAAGCAGACTGAACCGCTGCCTTTTTGCTCTGGTTTCTGGGAACTTATCGTGGTAGCCAGAACTTTAAGCGACAGATGTTGCGTTTGCATCAGCGACAACTGGTTTCCATGGAGCGAATGCGCTTGAGAGGGGTCTTGCCGCATAAGAAAATTCTCACTCACCACCTCGGACGTGCGCAAGGCGGCTCTTGACGAGACCCACGCTGTTCGAGGCTACGCAGCGGTATGTGGCCGAGTGCACTTCCGGCCGGAACTGGGAAGGAACGAAGGCCGGAAGCACAAGGGAGCCGTCTGACCGCTTCTCTCGAAGACCCGGAACCTGCGCATGGAATGAGCGAATTTTTGTGAAAGCATGTGCCGGCGTAATTAAGTGCCCAAGGCATCCAATGTTTACGGGTCACTACTCGTATCGCCTTTCTCTTCGATAGGCCCGGCATCGCCGACACACTGCGTGTCCTTGGGGTTTTCACGCTCCACAGAGTAAAGGCGGGAAATTAGGAATCCTTTTGAGTGGCTCGGCAGGTCATGCTCTACTCGGGCTCTCCGCCCCGCTTTGTGAACATTCCAGCGACGTCTCAGTAGTCATATATTCCAGGGAAACAGCCTATACTTCTGCCGGGTTTCAACTGATATCTTCTTTAGTGTACAACCTACTTCTTGCGCGGATGGTGAAGGGGCAATAGTTCTGTTGAAATTTTTTTGTGCATCATCGCATTGAGAGCACATTTATATTTTCAGTTCTGTGGAGATTATTACAAAGTTGTGGGGTTTAAGCATTGCTTAAACCTAATTATACGAGCGAAAACTGTGAGAGTAGCACCGTTAATCCCTGTAAGATCGCATTGGCGAGCTTTTTTTTAATGTTTTTTTTTTTAATTTATGGTTTGGGAAATGGAAGGCGCTGTATTCTTTTGTGTGGACACTACATCATGATGAACACCCATACCTAATGAGGTCAAGGTCAAGTTTTCATATTTTTTTCTTGTGTGTTAAGCTTTGGCAAAGGAAGGCGCAGCATACCTGTAAGTGGGCTCGTACACTCAATCACGTCAAGGCCATTTTCACCTACATACCTCAAGGCCACACCACCTTTTTGAAGGTCAAAAAAGTAGAGGTTTTGGCGAACGGACGTCGTAGTATGCTCATAGCCACACTTTGTGCTCTGGCTCCTTGAAAGTTTATTGCTAGCCCCTGCTGACATGGGTTATTGGTTTATTGGGAAGGAAATGAACATCTGTCGCATTTTCTCCGCGGACACTTGAGCCGTATAGCACCCCCCCCCCCCCCCCCCCACTATCTTCTCTTCTTGAAGGTCAAATCTGGCCCGCTGATGACCTTGGCTCCTGCTGGGCCAGTAAAGCTTTCAGTTTAAAATTATGCTGACTACATGTGCCCTTTCCTGACTCATGATACAGTAACTACGCGCAAATCAACTTTTTGCACGAAGTAATCGAAGTGAATTGCAAAAGACAATGATTTCATGAGGCACAGAATAATTAGCTCTCGGTAGGTTAGTGGTATTCTAAGGAGGTTTCTTTACTACAAACATGGTATCAAAAGCAATGTGTTTCAGTCCAGCAGTACGTTCTCCGACCATCACAGATCTGAGTGGAGGGAAATCAGGAGACGCCTGATCTATGGTCATGTAATCTACAGTGGAAATGCGCTATCGCAGGACGCGCCTTTCGATTGTTTGTATTCTTAATTGCTCCGGCAAAAACCACTACACCTGGAATTTTTGCTCTTACTTCAGCTTTTCCTCACCATAGCGGCCTGACTGCCGTCTTCCTTCTCCCAGTGAAGAGTCGGCTGGGGTTGACCTTGGGCAGAGCACGGAAGCACGGCCCCTGTCTCGCTCGAGAACTCCACCACCGTGGGAGGCTCCAAGACGAAAGTAGGACCACGCGCACCACCCTGAAGGGAGCCAGACGCCGACGCTGCAAGAATCGGGAAGAAGAAAAGAGAGAAAATGTAAATTCAGGAAATGTTCTGTAAACATGCTACACTAAGCACCTTTCCAGAATTATACAAAATGAAGTTCAATTCTTTATGTACGGCAAGAGGGTGCTATGTTGGCCTGATTAATACACAATCATCCCTGCAAGGATCACAGAATGCGACAGGGCTTTCATTAAATATAAGTTGTTTATTTTGGTGCAAGCGATGGGCACTGGATTAAAACAGAAGATGAGCGCGGATAATGTCTCAGCGATAAAGATGCCATAAAAAGATTATTGAATGAAAAATGTCTCTGAACTACATGCGTCAACGTTTCGCGGCTGAAACAGGAAATTATTAAGTGCTGCTTCTGATATGAGTTGTGGTCTAGTTGGAACTATTGCATTCTTTTAGCGCCACTCCAGCTTGGTTTTTAAACACATCCTAAGCAAGGCAAGCTGCCTGTTAAAATTATATGCATAGATGAATTTTTGCACACGCGTCAGCTAATGCAATGCTAAAGAAGCAACATGGTTCTATGCACCGAACGATTATATATAAATGGATCTACTGATTGCTCGGTCTGCTTAAGCTTACGAATGTATTCTTTAGGTAAATGTTCTAAACTTCGCAGGCGCGTTGTAAGGCGAGATATGAATAAAAATTGACAACGTCGGAGTATAGCACTTAGTTCCGTGTGAGGGTTGAATGAGCTTGCAAAAGGAAGCACAAGTTTAATCAATATGGGTAAGACAGCCGAAGCGGTTTCTAAATATTGCGTCTAATAAAATAGGATAGTCTACTTGAGATATCAGGGTGTCGCTTACAGTGTATTGGTAATGAAAAAGACACTTTTTGTTGCGATAGCAATGAAGGCAGTTTTGTAGGATTGTTACATATCTCAGAGAGCACGCCAAATATATATTGGTCAAATATTTAGTGGTATCCCCAAGGCGGAGTAATTTTGTAATAAGGGAATAATTACTCATTGGCATCCACCCAAGCGCAGCCATACGGCTACAAAGGAAATCTGTACAGCTTTCTCAGAAATTTCGTAGTTAAAGAAAAATTTGTCCTAATCAGGGATTGCGCTTGGGTGGATGCCATTGAGCAATTACTCTCTTATTACCAATTATATATACATTGGGCTTGCATGGAGTCGAATTCAGTCATTTAATCATTGCTAACACCTACGGAGAGCAATCAAACACCTGAAAAGTTACAAATAATAAAGCTTTCACGTACACATGTGATCGAGTCAACCACGCAGATTAAGAAAACAAGGGGAGTTAAGGCTCCAGCGGCACTGCGTGGCATTGGAAGTTACAGGGAGAGTATGTGCCCTGCCCTGGTGGGGAAGTGGTCAGGTCGCTCGACTGCTGTACCCAATGATGCGGGATCGACTCCCGGCCTCGGCCGCTTTTTGATGGAGGCGAAAAGCTAGGCGCCCGTGTGCTGTGCGATGTCAGCGTACGGTAAAAAACTGCAGGTGGTCAAAATTTCACTCGTCATCCGTCATAGCCTGATTCGCTTTGGGGCGTTAAATTTTATAAACCAAACCAAAGCAGAAAGGACATATGAAGGAAGTTCTTCAATAATTTGGAAATTGTTGACTTATGTTCGAATAGAACGATATTCGAATAACTGCAGCTGAAGATAAACCTCTCTGATCAAGTTTAAAAGCTATCTTATCAAGCATAAAAACACAAAAAAGATGGTGGTTGTGATGTTGCGCTGTGCTGTCGGAAAATTCTAAACCAGAGAATGCAGAAAACATTGAAGCAGTAATTTATGGTCTTAAAGGCACCCGTCATGATACTTTCGAAGAGTTATCTGGCAGCCATGGTGCATAAAAAAAAGCAAAATGTTGACCTCTCCATATTTTACGTGGTCAAATATTTTAATAGCAGAATGACACAACTTGTGAGGCCTCAGAGAGGGAAGTTCTCTTCAAGTGGAAAGTAGCAAGGCAAAAAATAAACTGAGTCGAGTCTCCTTGCCTTTGGAAATAGGCGGCTTTCAAAGTTAGTTATTTATTCTAATAATAATGGAGCCCTGGCCTGCAGGTTTTCCTAGTTTAAATGTACTGCGTGCTGGTTAGCACAAAACAAAAGCTTGAAGTGCAAATCAATACATTCACAGCTACTGAAACAAAGAACCGACATTCTGGAAGATGCGATTCTTAATTGGAATCCTGCGTATACGGCATCTTAGCTGCAGTTTAGATGATGAAATTCTCTTGTTGACACGAATCTTTTGGTATACGTAGCTGCGACAGGGCTGACGAAAAGGAAGCTTGGCTTAAATGGGATTACATGGTGTTCATTGGAAAAGGTCATCACTGGTTTTTTTAAATGCTTTCGAAATTATGCGCTTTATCATTCCCTTTACAAGTTCATTTCAGTAGAGTAAAACGCTCTGTTACCGTGACTGGCATCGCAAAGATATTAAGCAAATTTTTGCCACTTCAACCTCTGGGCTTGCTACGGATCTCGAGGTTGCTGTC
The DNA here is from genome assembly GCF_055883805.1 of Amblyomma maculatum. Lineage (NCBI taxonomy): Eukaryota > Metazoa > Arthropoda > Arachnida > Ixodida > Ixodidae > Amblyomma > Amblyomma maculatum. The sequence continues at coordinate 14,546,272 of NC_139347.1, read as the reverse complement.
TTTACAAGCCTAAAACTTTACCGACACTACACTATTCGTGGCCCGGAATTTGCCTTTGCTAGTCGTTTTATTTTTCGAGTTGGCGCTTCTTAGAACTGTTAATCAAGCTAGCTAAGAGTTACTTCATGCATTACTCAGCACCAACGTGTCGAGGGTCTAAAATGCGCTTAACGCAAGTGTCTGCGGGGGTATTGTAGTGGGGAAAAGGCACCTCTCCTAGAGTTTCTGTTCGTACTGTATACGGAGAGCAAACATAGCTCAGGCCTAGTCCTTGGTTTCTCGACGTTAGCTATTTACGTGCAAATGACTATTTGTTCCCCCGACAGCTTTCGCGTTGGCCAGCCATAGTATGGAAAACGCGAGTCAGGTGCGAACATTGTTTAGGTCACAAAGGCTAAGCAGTGCCCACTCCATAGAAATGACGCCATCTGAGCTGGGTTCACGCTGGTATGGTTAGAGGACCATGCATGCCAGCTGCAGCGGATTTCCGCAGGTCATATAGCGTCTGCCCTCATGAACTGGTGGTAATTGTGCTTTGCGCCAGGTTGATCTGGGAAGTTCGAGATTCCGTCTAGATCTTTTATTAGGAGCTGAGCATACTTCGTGGTCGGGGTTGTTGTCAGAAGCGCTCGCGAAGTTTTCGTTAGAGCTGCTGCCGTGAGGGTGTATGATAGTTCACGCCAACCTCCTTCTCTGTATATAGTCTTGTGAGTTCGCAGACTTCGTAATAGCTGAGTAATCTGTCATTGGTTTTGAGTAACAGCGGATGTTTCTTTTCATATATCTCAGAGGCTAAGCTGTCTGGTCCGCCATAAAAGGCACCGAAACTTCATCAGCAGCTGGAAACTAGGTGCTGTCGGAGAGACGTATAAAATGAGGGCGACGTAATTAGCCTACGCATTTGCAGTGCTCTAGAGTTGTATTAGAATGACAAGCAGAAGCTAAAAAAGAGCAATCGACGCCCCGGCGTCAAAGTCAACCGTAAAGAAAAATATTGAATCAATTCAAGTACCTAAACTGACCGTCTCTTTGTTACCTTTGCAAATTAGGCAAAATCTTCACCAACCTCAAGTATATGGAAACGGTGGTGGTAAAAGCTTTATTTATGAACTGACGAGATTTTGCGTGGGGAGGTTGGCTTCGAATGGCGGGTGAAGACAGGCAGGACATGCCTGACGGCTACCGCTCCAGCCCAAAACACCAGCCTCCTCTGGGAGGCCGGGTCGGAGATGTAGACCGCAATTTCGCAAGAAAAATAAACAAAAATAAACAAAAGAGTGTCGAATAAGGGCATTAAATACACGTTTTAAATACGCACTGAACCCATGCGCTTGGCTTATAGGCAAAGTAGATTAGGATATGCGAACGCGATATCGTCGATCTGAAAAAATGATGACGCAGTCAACACTGTATGCGCCTGAAAATTTTGGGGAACATTTGAACTCAGACTGTAATGTAGGACACAACAACGCCTTTCGTCTGCGGCTCTCCTGACGAATTCTAGTTCGCTGCTGATGCTGATAAATGCTGAATTTTAACCCGAGTGCACCTGGTGCCCGGTCTGTCCACAATTACTAACGGTGTTCATGTAATAGCGCCTATCATGTGTAGGCTCTTCGGACCCTAGATTTCAGTTTCTCATTCCACATTGAAGGAACTTTGTGACTTTGTGAACCGACATGAAGCAAGCTTGCTTCGATTGTGGTTTAGCGCTGCTTTGCCAAGCCGGTACCCATTGCTCATTTGAGTGGTCAGTGCACTTTGTTACGAAATCGGTGCCTAAGGGGGTTTGGGGGGGGGGGGGGGGGATGAGTTGGACATCTGTTTTGTAGATTCCTTGTATTTAGCGTCTGGAGGCAACAGCTGTGCTCTGCACTAAACCACCGTAATTGCAGCCATCTAAGAGTAAATTCTCGGTGTAGGGCAGCAGGAATCGACAGCTCTCATGGCATGCAAAGCTGTAGTTTGATGCTTGAGGGCATCGTGATCTTAAGATTTTTACTTTAGAACGTAATTGTTCTTGCCTATGTAATAACCTACCCAAAACGATACTTCACATTCCTCTTCTCTTTTCACACGAGGGGGGGGGGGGGGGGGGGAATCATTTGGGCCTTATACGTTGCCTAAACGCTTTCGTTCGCTCTATTCGCGCCCTGTTTCAGGCGTTGGTACCGTTTCCTAGCCTCTCCGCCACTGTGAACTTCCGCGCACACAACGGCCACAAGCGCCTCTCTACATCTCGCCAAGCAAACCAGGCCTGGTGTTATGGATAACTTGGCACGGAAGACAGTTCGTAAATGATGGGTGTGTTTTTGACCAACAAATGCCAAGCAGGCAGCTCATGCCAGTCATTCTTATTTTATAGGACGCCATTCTTGTTTACTAGTCTTTGTGACAACCGAAGCGCATCATAGAGTGGAAGAAAATTCAAGCTCAAACGAAAGCGCGCTCGGCGTAAACATTTTCTAAGCAAAATAATACATTCTAAGTTTGCGTTTACAGGGACAGAAAAGTAGTTGTTAAAGCGTTTCTTGCAAGTCATTCTTTTTTGTAGCAATTGCTTAAATACATCTAAAGCTAAAAGTCATCCCGGAAACGAATGCATATTACGTGTGCTGTCTCGCTTCTTGTAATTGCAAAAAAGAAAGCGGATGGCATTAACGGTGTAGAATATAAGTAATCCAATACTCTTCAGAAATGCTTAAACGCCATTTCTGTAATTTATTCGGGCAGGAGGAGCAAGTGCACAAATTAAGGAATGGCTACCGAGCTTGGATTTTTTTTTTTTCCATTGTGCTTGTGCTCTTCATTGGAGCAAAAATGAAAATTGCACTCTTCCGTGTTATTTTACTGTGGGATGTTTCACTCACGCGTTCGCGCAGTTAATTTTTTGATATTTAGTCTTTAATTTTGGCTTTAATTGCTGTTCTTCTCAAATAGCTCAAGTTCTCTTCGCTCCCATATCTCCAGGCACTGCGCACGCGACATTTTGTGCATACCAAGTCGAGATATAGTTGTGCGGATAATTGGAGCTGTTTGCTATGTCCGACTGAAGAATTTGCATTGAATCTAAGAGTTTGGATTGGGGGCTCGCTTTCTAGCTCGACTTTGCGCGACAAGATATATCCAGTTTTTGTTTTATTCTCTTGATTTGATCTGAAAGCCACATTATTTCTTTTCTTAGTCTGCTGTATCGAACAGGGAGATAATATGGATTAAAAATTAAACATATATTACAGGTATCAGTTGGTGAACAATAATAATCTCTGCGTATTCATTCAGTGGTTGATTCATTATTAACGACGCTTGTCGCATCGAAGCGCCTTCAGGTTCAGTGCTTCGAATAGCCGCGGGGCAACAGAAGTTGCAAGCGTAACAAGCGATGTGTATGTTTCGGCTGGTGGATGTGGAGCTTCTTGTCTCCTTGCATTTACTGTAATTTACCGGAAAACAATAACAACAACAGCAGTAAACAGCGTGGCGCTGAGGGAGCAAAAAGAGACGAAGCAAACATTGAATTTCAACAGGGTTCCTTTATTCCTGCCAGAAAATTATGAACAAAACGACACACTCAAAATGGAGGAGCATTTAGAAAGAGAAAGAATAAAAAAGAATAGGGGTTACCGCATCAAAAACCCACAGTGGTAGAATGGTTTCTTTCTGAGAAATATCAAGGATGTGCATGAGTGCGTTTAGCCGGCTTACTTGCTCTCCATGGCAGCCGTTGATGTGTCACGGATGTTTTTTGCAAATAACAGTGGCAACAATTTAGATAAACACCACGAACGGTAATTTTATCAATGTGTGAAGCACGGGAAGTACTTTTTTCATAAGCAGTAAGAAGATTGCCCACTCCCAAAGAGACGTCAGGCCAGGATTTTTGCAGCTATTGCGGCCGGCCTGATCTGGTCTACCAGCTTCTGCCGGCCTATCAGGTCCCAGCTGGGAACCACGGTTTCCATTGGGTGAGGACAGGGTCAGAGATAAGAAAGATTGCAGGGGGTTGTTGGCACTCTCGGAGATGTGGGACGTATAAAGGGGGTACTGGTTACAATGCGGGCATAACGAAGGCAGAGTGTGGGTTGCAGTTTGCGCAGTGAGGACGCTCACAGGATTAAATCCAGTAGTTGGTAGCTGTCGTTGATAACGTTTGAGGTAAGATAAGTGGAAGCGCCCATGGTCATGTCTTACGTATAGCAGCTCTCAAAAACAAAGCTGGGAGCGAGACATGTTTTCACGATGTTTTTCCGAAACCTCAAAAGCATTTCAAAATTGTATGATGTTTATTAATTTATTTTACATTTTTTTGGCACACTAAAGGTGCCCAGTTTAAGGCAAGCGCCTAGATAATCGGTTATTTCACCTTGCATGCAGCTTCGCCTGTATTTTGAATGAATAATCCTGCTGTAAGGGAGAGAGAAAATTGCTTGAAACTAGAAAAAAAAAATTGGTTTCTCTCAGTCTTGTCTTATATAGGTCCAGAGAGTAATTCTGAGCTACATGAAATCAGCAATATGTGCCCTTCTGTGCCCAAAGACCTCGACAATTTCTTTGTGCGCCACGTATTTGTGAGCGACAAGTCTATGATTGGAAATACCGTATCTGGAAATCAAGAGACAGCTTGGCGCATTTTCCAATAGAACAAATCGAAAAACGAAAAGTTTCCAAGCAGACCTATGATCTTACTGGGTAAAACAAGGCTACAGTTTGCGACATATCTTCTGCCGTTTTGCCTAAATTCAGCACACATGATTGCCATAATGTTTTGTCATATTTTCCGTTCGTGGCAACTGCGCTTAACGATAAAGCGGCCTTCCTCAAGAGACACATCAGCATAACAAGTCGAACGCGCAAGCATAATGATCGAGCGGAGTAATGACTTGCCCAGAAGTCAGTCGATAAAGCCGGAACGAGAACGTAGAATCGACAAGCTCGTCTCATACTCTGCGAATGCACGTGAAAACGCAGAGACCCTCTGCAAAGAGAAACACTCATTAGGAAGCAGGATATGTATTTAAGTTTGTAACCAAGATATGGCGTACCTGACCAAACTCCGACTAGCACCACACTAACATCTACAAACCTGTTTTCAAGACAGGTGAAAAGATAGGGACAGAGAAATTCAAAGATAAGGAAGTGAAGCACAAGAGAATTTTGTTCAGCTACTCCGCATATTGCCGCGAACGCTTGTAATTTTTTTTTTTTTTTGGTTGCTGCTGGCAGCCGCTTGCGTGCGGCCTTATCACTTTGTGTATACTACGCGGGAAGGTATCGTGATCTTTGTTTATTTACGCTCAGTGTCGCCGAGACGTGGCTTTATTATTTTCTTTGTCGTACGATACGAATACGTGACGAGGTGTATATCAGACGATTCCGGCCACTCACGTATGTTTACACAATATTCCGGTTTGTATTAGTTACCTTTTGCTGCTTTATCTAGACGTTTTTTCGCGACTTGAGCTGAGTGCTGATGAGTGCAACGAGCACTCGTAGTTTGACGAACAGCGAGCATATTGCGCTGCTAGTGCCGCTGCGGAGTTGCTTAGTTATTTCAGGGCGCAAGTCAGCCCACAAAGCGTTCTTTTCAGTGCCACGCCAACCTCTTTGTTGGTTGCTGACAGGACTGTCACGACCACGCGACTGTATGGAAAAAAATAATGGATAACATGAAAAGAATGCGTCGAAGACGGCAGGAAGACTGAAAACGGTGAATATAGAACAACAGTATTAGACTATAACTGTATTAAAAGTAATAGTATTAGGGGGCCTGAGTAAGTGCGCTGAAAGATGATTCAAAGTGAGATGTGTTATGAAAAAATAACCCGCAGTTAGCGCATGGTGGGCTGCCAATTTATATAGCCCTGTAGGTCCCCTCTGCTTCTTGACTCCTTTCGGGCAGTGTGCCTAACGAGCTGCTTATGCAGTGGTGGAGAAGATGATTGACGCAAGGCTGGCTTCAGTAGTGGTGGGATGAAACCAGAGCATTTTATATGTTCATGACTGTATTTCTTCGACGTAGCTGCACTATTTATGCAATTAAAATTAGTATAATTGATTCACAGGATAGGAAAGGCGCAGCAGCTGTCACACTTGTTCTGTGGACACCTGACTCACGCCGTAAGGAAAGGGGGGAAGGTGGAAGTGAAAGCGGAAAGAGAGAAAGGGGTTCTGGTAGTGGAGGGCTGCGGAGTGATTTCGACCACCTGGGGATCTTGAACGTCCACTGACATCGCACAGAACACGGACACCACTTCGTTTCACCTCCATCGAAACACAGCTGCCCCGGTCGGGATCGAAACCGGGTACTCCGGCACAATGGTCGGGCGTCTTACCCCTGAACCACACAGTTACGGTGGTACCTGAACCACCGCGGCGGGGCATGGAATTAGTAATATGTCTAAGTTATGCATGTAGCAAAGGCAGTGTTACCATCGCCGTAATTCTGGACATCAAGCGTGCATGGATACTGTAATTCACATTCATGTCTTCTGAAGTTTACTTGACCTTGTTGGGAGTGAACGATCGTTACGTTATATTTCATACTTTTTAGAAGGCAGAAAAATATTCATGCAAACGTGTGAACGAAGGAAGAAGCGCGGAGCATAGCCTCATGCAGGTAGTGCCGCAGGGCAGCGTGCTAAGCCCTTTTATTTTCAGCTGTGTGATGTGGATTTTCCATGAAGTATTCCTTCTAGTTTACACTATTCACTATATGCCGACGATGTCCGCATTCGGGTTTCTGGAAAAACGGCAGACTTCATTCAGTTTGCATTGCAAGCAGGCCTAACGCCATTTTTTAAAAGATAGAGGGATGATGCTCTCTGACGCAAGAGCCGTTTTACCTTTCACTCTAAAGAATCTGAAGCGTTTCTGACCCTCCGTCAACGGTGAACCTTAGACAACTATTAGGCGTCATCGGTTTCGTGGTCTAGTTCTTAACAGACAGCTCTGTTCGGCTCCTCACATAAAATCTACCAAAAGTTAAGGAAACATTGTTGTGAACGTGCTTCGCAGGCTTCCAGGTACGTCTTGGGGCCAGTTCTTTATCATATCTGCTCAATGTTCTGAATGTACTCATATATCGAAAACTGCATACTCCTCGCCGATTCTTCGATGTCTGTCACGAACCTCAGAGGAACGTCTGCAAGCATTGTTAGCTGTAGGTCTCCGTGTGAGTTTGGGAGTTCCTTAAGCAACTTCCAGCGCTCTCGTAATTGCTGAGACAAGGCAGCCTACGTTGAAAATGTTACTGACAGCAGAGACCTGCAGGCATATCTTCCTTGTGATATAACCCAACATCTAAGGTGCCCATTAGCTTTTGTGCCTCATGAAGAAGATGGAAGTCATATACATCAAGTGTTTCAACAAAACCGCCAGCTCCTTTTAAGATTTGAATTTTGGAAGAGAGATGTAGAAAAACTCCCACGCCTTTTAATTACCACTACAGTACAGTTGTCTTTCAATAGGATGATTAAGTAGCATGATATGATATTTGCTGTAGTTAGCCCTTTACCAGATATATATGAGGCATCCGGTTACATTCATGTGTATACTTATGGTTCCAGTCTTCAAAATTCATTAGCGTCTGCATTTTATTAAAAGAAGTAGCCGGAGCCTCTATCCGGCACAAACCTCTCCGTTATTCTTTATGTAAATAAAAAAAAGGCGCCGATACGACACACTACGGATGCGAGTGTACACTTGGGCATGGTGCAGAATTCGAAAAACTCGAGGCGTTGAAAGTCAGCCATGGGTATCCCTCAGCCATCCATTTAGGCAAAATATAGCGGCCTATTCAATGTAAACCAATTTCTGGGGTTTTATCCCCCACCCGCCTACCCCTAACAGCAACGCAGCAAGAGGCGATTGCTTACGACGCAGTCTTGGGAAGCACACCAGTTCCGAAAGGCTTGCCTCAAGTTAAAGGCAGACGATCGAATAATCGAATTTTTATTTGCAAACGTTTCGCAATATGCACATGATGCAAACCATGTCTTAATCCAGGAGATCCCTTTTTAAGGTCCTCAGAATAAGGGCTGACGTGCTGGTTATTACTTCCAACTTTAAACAGTTGATAAACGCCATGCACTGTAGTTTACGGGCTACTGGCACGTCTAGCTAATCTACCGTCAACCAGCATGTTACTTCGAGAGACAGTATGTACGACCTCTCAGATTTCAGCGGATACCAGCGGCAGAAGACTCCACCGCTCCTGTCAGGAAACTAATGGCTATCTGCTCTGATATTATTTCGGGTCTGAAGCTTAATCTTGAAACACGTTTAAAATATGATGTTAATGAGCTTTTCTTAAACATGGCATTTATTTTGGGGCACAAAATTAGCGAACGCGTATCTAGACGAATTTAACTGACCAAAAGCTACACACGTTTTCTTAAGAGAATTGCGGCATTGGGGCCGCCGGAATGGCGTAATAGCTTCGTCCTGTCCCGTTTATAAATACAGACGAGAAATATCAATATAATCTTTTCTGCAGTTATTGCTCATAAGACGGAACTGATGCAGTGCAGGTTTCTATTTCATAAGTGATTTCAGGCTCGGCCTGTAGCAGGGAAGTCAAGAAACATTCGGGTACTTTAGGAAATACAGAGCGGTTTTGTCGACCTCGAATTCTGTGAAATTGGAAATTTGGTTAAGGAGCCCGTTGATGCGTAGCTAGGAAACTGGAGCCATTTAAACAATAGAGCGGTACCCTTCTCCGTTGCACACCTTGATGGATGGATGGAATATAGGAGCGTCCCCTTTGAAACGGGGTGGTAGCAGTAGCTATCATGCTCATTTTTCTCCCTATATCTTAATTATTCATTTAGAATGGTTAACTAAACCATCATTCTATTTATTAAATTTTTGTTCCTACATTACTAACATTATGTCACTTCTCTGCTTTTAAGCCACCAATCTTCCAGTCGTTTTTTGCTAGTTTCCGCCGCCGGTTTATTCACCCGGCCACTGTTATCTCTAAACCCCAGAGCTTCAGGAACAGTGATTGCGCCTGCATCAACTTCCGGATGGATACCATTACACTCGAGTATAATATGGTCAATTGTTTCACTGGAGTTTCCACATACAGCACATGCGTCATCTCCATTGTTAAATTTCGTTTTGTAGCTGCGTGTTCTAAGGCACCCTGATCTAGCTTCAAAACGTAGGGCACTGCCTCTTGAGTTATCTAAGAAATCTTCCTTCCTGATCTGCATTTTCCACTTTCGGTATAATTCCAAACTCTGTTTCTTTTCCATCGAATTTATCCAATTTTTACCTTCTGTGTTTTTCACCTGTTGCTTAATGCTCTTCATTTCTCCGTCCTTGTGACTAGCTTGCTTACTAGTTAGTTTCCTAGTTCTTTTCCTCCACTGTGAGTCAACGCTTTTTAAGTACAGGTATTTAAATACCTTAGCTGCCCATCTGTTACTGTCCAAACTCCTCAGGCGTTCCTCATATAATATTTTACTCTGAGCTTCCCGTACTTCGAAAGATGCCCAGCCCATATCTTAATTCCTGTACCGCCTCATTTGTAGTTTTGCCGTGGGCACCTCGTGCTAATCGTCCAACGAACCTCTGATTTATTTCTAATGTCGACTGTACCTCTGATTTTAGGCACAAAACCGCATTTCCGAAAGTAAGTCCGGGCACCATAATTCCTTTCCAAATACCCCTCAATACCTCATACCTATTGTATCCCCACAATGCCTTATGCTTCATTATCCCGGCATTCCTTCGCCTTTTGGAATTAAGTGATTGCTCATGCTTTCCAATGTATGCCAATCCTTTGTTTACCCATACACCCAGATATTTATATTCTGCTACTCTAGGTATTTAAGGGCCTTGTATTTTAAGACCCTGATCAGTTGAGCCGTTGAAAATAATTAGACCCGACTTAACTGCTCTGAAACTGAAGCCTAGAGCGTCCCCTTCGTCTCCGCAATACTTAACTAGAGTTTGCAATTCTTCCAGACTCTCAGCTAGCAGCGCAATATCGTCTGCATACATCAAACCGGGGAGGCGATGCTCTACCGCCTTTCCACCTAATCTATATGACAGGTTAAAACCTAGGTTACTGTCTTGTATCATCCGTTCCAGGTTTATCATATAAAGCATGAACAGCACCGGTGAGAGAGGACAGTCTTGTCTTAATCCTTTGCATACTTTGACATCCTCCGTACTTCTTATCCCTTCCCACGTAATTTCTACTTTGTTATCCCGGTATATTTCCTGTAGGAACTCTATTATCTCATAACCGATACCTTCTTCTTTTAATATGTTCCACAGGAGTTCCCTGCTTACGTTGTCGTACGCCCCGATTATGTCCAGGAAGGCCAAATACAAAGGTCTATTTTCCACCCTAGATATTTCGATGCATTGGGTAAGCACGAACAGGCTATCATCTAAGCGCCTACCATTTCTAAAGCCGTTCTGAAGTTCTCCGAGTATCTTGTTACTTTCTACCCATGCTTGCACCTTTAATTTCACCCCCAGCATGACTAGCCTGTACATAACAGATGTTATGGTAATCGGCCTGTAGGATTTTATGTGCATCCTGTCTCCTTTCCCTTTATAAATCAAATTCATTTTACTCTGCCGCCAGCTGTCCGGAATTTGCTTATTCGTTATGACTGTTTCCAGAGCTTTTAACAATGTTTCCTTACTTTTTGGACTGAGCTCGTTAATCAGCTTGATCGGAATTCCATCTATTCCTGTAGATGTGTTTTTAGGAATATTTTTTTCTGCCTTTTTCCAGTTTAGATTGGTCAGTTCTAAACTGCTTTGTATTCTGCTACCTTGTGTTGCTTCCTGATTTGCGGAGATTACACTATCGTCGCTCTTAAATGACTCGGCTATAACTGATGTAATGTAGTTCACTGCGTTATCTCCCTTTAAACAATTTCCCTCGTTATCTCGAATCCAACCCTGCTTTTTTAGATTTTTCTTCCCTAGCCAGCTTATATGGTTCCAGAACTTTCTTGCTCCGCCTCTAGAGGCATCGTGTATGTCAGCCATCCAGCGATCGGTGGACTGCCTTATTTTACTTTGGACGAGGGCCTGCACCTGAAGTTTCTTTTGTCGATATGATTCCCATTTTTGGTCGATTTCCTCCTGAGATACCCGTGCTTTCTTCGCCGTTCGGTGTTCCCTTGAAGCAGCCCGTCGTTGTTCAATAGCTTCCCTGATTTCCTTATTCCACCAGCTCCGTGGCTTCTTCTTTCCATTCCAGCGGTTTGCTACTTTGACCTCCTGAATTTTCCTCCTTGTGAGTAGTTCTACCTGTTCATAATCCCAGTCTTCCATGGGGCTTTTCTGTATTGCTTCCTCTATGTCTGCTGGTATCTGCACTATTTGATCGTCGTTTAATTTTGCGTTTACGTTTTGTCTAAGTTCCATTTCTCTTTTCATCAAGGGCACCATCTGCAGACTAATACGTTTATGATCACTTCTCAGACTACACTCCCCTTCTTCGTCTATTTCCATTTTTGTGACCTTGCTATAAATGTCCTGTGACATTAGACAATAGTCAATGGTCGTCTGCCTGTTGCGGAATTCCCACGTGATTTGGCCTTCACATTTTGTTTCTCTATTTACTACAACTAGATCGTGTCGCTCAGAGAAATCTAGCATTAGCTTCCCGTTACAATTCGTGTATGCATCCAGATCGTCGATGTGGCCGTTCATGTCCCCCAGTAGAATAATATTGGCCCCGTTTCCAAACTGGCTTATATCGTCACTGAGACATTCAACAAGATCCCTGTTTTCTTGCCTGCATTGATGTCCTGTTCCTAAATAAACTACCCCTAGCCATGTCCTTATGCCGGCAATTGTTCCTGAAACCCAGATATTTTTTTTTACAAGATGATTTAATTCTTTGCCAATTTGTGCCCTGGTGTGTCAACATACCTACCCCTCCACCCGTTTTTTCCGTTCTCGTTCTGTTGAACCCTTCAAAGACGTAGCCTTCCATAAACGGCGGATCTTCTACATCCCTGAGATGAGTCTCGCAAAGAGCGTACAGATCAATATTGTCATCCTTCAACTGCTGTTCTATCTCTAGCCATTTCGCTCTTTTTCTACCTCCTTGCATGTTTATGTAGCTGATCCTAGTGTTAAATTTCTTTTTTGTACTTTTCTTTCTCGACTTACCCTTTGCCATTTTTGGGGGCTCAGCCTCCATTATTACACTTTATTCTGCTTCACTTCTAACTACCTCTGTGCACGGAGTCCTCGCGGAGCCCCTAAAAAAGCTACAGCCCTGCCTGCCAGGCGAAAGCCCATCTCTGCTCCCACCCTTCTGTTCAAATGAATGCCATCTCGCTGAAAAGCCCTACCAAAACCTGCTTTATGTACCTCCCTGTTTACCTCAACCACTTCGAAACACTTCTCCAGGCTTAATTTTCTTATGTCCGGATTAACTGTCACCACGTCCTTTTCCAGCTTTCCGTTCAATCCTAGCACCTCTGGTACTGTGCATACAACTATCTGCGTCTGCTGTGCTATCTCCCTGATCTCGTCAACTCCCTTAGCTAAACTTTCCACCACTCCTGCAGCGTCACCATTTAGGACATCGTTTAGCCCCGCGGCTACTATTACCATACTGCGCTCTGCGGAACCTCGGTGTTCTCAAAGAGCGCCAACAGCTTTACTTAATCGCAGGTAGTAAAACAACGAACTGAACAGCTCTTGAAGATATGCGGGTTGGGTTGTAAGAGTAGACGGTAATGCACCGGAGCAAAGGGGGGGTTGAGGGGGGGGGGGGGGGTGATGAGAGATGAAGATTTCAACATCAGCGTTAGAAGCCCTGCCTCAATAATACTGTAATGAAATCACGGGGTCACGTGACTGTGACGTCATGAGACCAAGTAACATGGCCGAGTTGTTGGCAGTTGATTTGGCAAACTTCGACAAAAAGAAAAAAATGTTTCGAGAGCACTGCAGAATTGGCAGCGGAGAAATGCGAAAAGCCTGAGAATTGCTGCTACACACGGTACATCGCGTGCCCTTGTACAGCTTTACTAGCAAGACCAGGGCTCGTGTCGCAAAGTGAAAATTTCCTTTCCGCGGCTCGTGTTCATTGCAATACTCCTGCAAGCGTGCGATTGAACGGTGCACCGTCGGTCCTCTGGCGTGGTGTCCCTTAGCGCGTGCTCATTGCAGTGCTCCTGCAAGTTAGCAGGGACGCTATTCAAGAAGAACACATATCGCGGTATCTTGCGAACAGATTTCGCGCACGCGATATTTTCACCATGCGCCAAGAAAGGCTTTCGCCTTTACGCTGACCAGCGTCGGCATTCGACTTCCGTGCGAAACCTAACAGCTCCAATATTTAGAGAAAATGCGGCATCCTGGGAGAGGGTGATGAGAGCGGCATGCGCAGACAGGGAAGGGAGAGAAAGAGGAGGCTAAAGCAGCAAGCAGCCGTCGCTTTGTCATGCTGATGCAACGATTTCTCGATGTTATTAGCACTTCGGCATTTCCTTATATAGACGATGCCCTACTCTGTAGCGTGTTGTCAAAAACAAACATTAACTTATATATGTTGTATGAAACGCGTTTACAGTCTGTGGATTTATTGCATTTATATCTTGTGTAGCGAACGCTGATGGTCCGCCCACAAAAGACCAAACAAGCAATGTTACTGCCAAAAGCCTCGCTTTTACAGGATTAAGGTATCGCGATAAATTCAGGACATAGAGCTGTTTGGTAGAGAAGATGCTTTCACGCCCGTGTTTTTAAGGAAAGAAGCGTGTTAAATGATGACTGTTTCAGTGCGCCGCTTGGAACTGCCTCTCTGGTCTGCGCAGTGTCTCATGGGAGGATTATTAGGCGAAACTGCGACGATTAGTATGCACAGAACATCAAACATATTTTTCTGAACTTCTATTTTAGAAATGTTCGACAAATTGGAGGACCGCTTTTCGTTACTCCGCACTCAGGAGAAAGAACGAAGGGATAAAATAAGGAAGAGCAAAGTGAAAGAAGTAAAATATCAATGATGGATTTTGCTCAACAGAGAAAGAAGCTCTATATTTGTATTCACAAAGGTGAATACCCTGAGTAAGTTAATGTTTTTCTTGCTTAGATAAAAGGCCAGGTATTTGAGATCAATCGGGCTTGGCCATATCCAATGAACTTACGCATTTTCGGCGAGTGATTTCAACTTAATACTGTGCTCAATATTAAGCTTCTGCTTCCGCACTATAATGTTGGCACAAACAAAGCGTGCTCTGTAACCTCGTTTTTTTAGAATACGTGACGCAGGCAGGGCTGCTGTCTATACTATTTCGGACCAGGACTCGTAATAACGTGAACACTATTCCTGCATATTTTATTGTTTCAAGTTTTTCTAAAGCTGTGCTACGCACAAGCTATCGTTACTATTGAAATAGAACGTTTCAGAATATTGCAGAGAGGGGAAGGCCTTTCGACGACTGGCAGGTTATACGTTTACATTCGGGCTCCCACGTTCACTCAAAATCCGTCGTCGGCGGCCGTCCCGCCGGCGTTGGCGTTATGAGCAAAAACTCGAGGTGGCAGGCCGTAGCTGGCAGCTGGCATGGCCGAGCAATAACTTGACGTAGAGTTGCTCCACTTTACGTTTGGCAGGAGCTGCCAACTCGAGCCTCTCCTTTCACATGGGAGGGTGATATCAGAATCAGCCTACCAGAACCTTAGCATTCATGTTACCTCTAGGCCCCGAAGGCCCATTCGTATGGGTCGGTCAAGGCGGAAATTTATGTGTGGGCTGGTAGCCTACGCTTTCTCATCATGCCTTTAAAAGCGGAGCTTAAGTGTCCCTCATACTTTTTTTTCTAACCTTATGCTTCCTTCCTTATGCAGGTGGAGTGGTGTGCACGATCTCCTGCAGGTGCGAGAAGGGCACGCAATCGGGTGCAGCTATCTTCATAACGCTGGGAAGTGTCGATGGCACTGTGGATTGCAAACGCTGTTCAAAACAAACGCAGAGACGGAACCAAAACGGATTCAAATTCCTTTAAACCACTCGTAGTTCTCGTGTGCGTCTTTTCATTCCGTCCTTCTCGTGTCTATACTTCATTTCACCATCTTTGCCCTACGTTCCTCAAACACAGAAACGTGCAGCATTAAAATATGTGGACTTTAGCAGGGAGTTCTTAATCTCGCCATTTTTACCCTCCACTAAGCGAGTTTTGTTCTATACAATGGAACACGTCAGACTGCTAGCCCCAGCTTTAGTAATGAGGGATGATGTTTGCAGTCAGGGCGCGTTGCAGATGTTTTGAAGTGTCACAGAAGACGTTCATAGCAGTGCTTAGAATGACAAATTCGAGGAACATTATGCTCCACCTTTAAAGCAATGCTCGGCAACTTTACTGGTGCTTGCGTATCCTCGTTCACCTCGACGAATTTTGCTACTCGCTTAATCATAAAGATCGTAATTTGAGCCTCTATTGTCTCAAATATACTAATTAGCATACATTAAGCGATTATCATATGTGAGAGAAAGCTGAGTAGGCAGCTCCTGTCGATGCGGTCATGCAACATGGCCTTGTAAGGTGCCACAATCCGATGACTAATTAGTGTCCTGCTATGTCAGCTGCCAAGTACCACCTGACAGAGGCATGCCTGGCATTTTATGTTGACAACGCTGATGTGAAATTGACTATAGGGATTGAGATGTGTTACTCTTTCGCTTTGATGGGTTAATAAAATATTACTACAGCGCTTAGAATATACCACCTAGTGTGCCCATCGAGGCCACCAAGGCCAAAGAGGCGGTGTCGAAAGCAAAGACTGCCAGCGGCTATCGCAAGGGGGCGGTTTTTTACAGTAGCTTTAGGGATGTGCCTGTCTGCCAGGAAGTCGACTGAAGCGCTTTTCATTGAATAACGAGAGTCTCTTTCGGCATGTGTGCGTCTTCTAATTGCCCGCTTAATGCCTTTATCCAATATTCAAGTCGTGCACCGTCAACCGGAGCCGTGAACAAGGACGGTGAACAAGGACATATTTCCCCGGCTTGAAAGAGATCTACTCCGGCACATCGTTATGAAGCATGCCGGTTCTTGGCAAGGCCACATTTCTTGGTCATTCTAGAGATACGCCATTTCGATGAGTAATGGCTGTTGCATATGAACGTACATTCCAGAAACATGCACACGCACCCATGAACGCCAGCTGCGCAAGCAATATCCCTTGCTAAGAGAAAGCGTCTGCTGAACAAGAAATCGTCGGCGGAAGGCTGAGGCTGATACGGCCGTTTCTTCCTATAGCGAGAAATCATAAAGTGCGAAATTGAAGCCCTGAGAAAATACAAGAATAAAATATAAAACCTTTTATACCAAATGTGTGTTGATTGAAAATGATGATGATGATGCCTCAGCTCACGTACTTGCTGTGCGCGCGCCCTCAACTGACGACTGGTAGCAGTCACTGCATACGGTGCCACCTCTTTCTATGGGAAGTGGCGCCGCATGGCACGCCAGCCAGGATATCTAGGCACTGCAAATATAACCATCATCATGTGGAAATCATTCTCAATCTACTGTGCGTCATGGTTGCTGGCCGCTGTTTAGACTGACAAACACTAGCAATGCAAAACCAAAGCAATGGGTGCGATAAGCAGCTGAAAGGGCCTATGTTTAAACCTCATGATTATCCTAGGAAGAAAGGGATGTTCCTGTTTGGGTAGAATATCAACTACCAGGTGCCGAATGGAGTGAAATGCCAGTGCAGCGCTTGTCTCTAAAACGTCGCTCTTAATTTTGATCGTCTTTGTAGTGCTGTACTGTTTCTTGGGATGAGTCGAAAATACCACCACGGGCCGTAGATATACACAGATGTAAAAACAAGTTTCCAGATAGATATAGAAAGCGCGAAGAAACGCTTACAATTCATTTTTAAGCATTGCACTGGGTCATGACTCATGCAAGCATCATTTGAAGCAAAACTTGGTATAACTCTTCCCACAGTCTGGTTCGGGATACCCCACATTCTATGCCTTTCTAGAAGGAAACAGCGATTTAGTTGTATCTTGATGCCGACAGCCCACACGGCTTGTTCAAGTCATTAATTACTGCAGCTTTTTTCTCTCGGAATCTCGTTTGTTAAAGCATGCTTCGGATCCAACCAGCCCCGATGTTCTTTTCTTGGAGCAGTAATTACTAGTGGCCCGTTTAATAGCGCCCTAAGGCAAGGAAAGAAATGAAAGAAGTGGGTTGTGGTTTTCAGGAACGGACGCCCGAAATTTCAACATGCCCACACGGTACTCAAGCATTGAAGGCAAGCGCAAAAGCAAGAACCGAAGAAATAAAAGATGATATCACCCTATAAATACCCTGGAACAAAGTGGAAAGACACAGAACGTGGGCGCGAGGTCGTGGGAAACATGCGTGGTTTTATAATGAGAAACGAGGTCGCTTCCCCTTGTTCAAAGCTTAACGTTATTTCTGTGTTATTTTGCCTGGTATTGAAAAAGCTCGCTCCGAAAGCTCGGTAACGCCTGTCCAATTTTTTAGGATGAAATCCGCTCAGCAATATACGAACCAGCTCGGCTTAGCTATAAGGCGCCGGCAGTGAGAGGATAGAAGAGGGAGAAGTCGCCGATGTGTTGCAACCCTCCATATCGGTTTTGCAACAACTCTTTCCCGAAAGCGAATTCGGCCGGCTTCGACGGAGCCGCGATTGTTGTGGAGGTCTGGACCACATCTAATCCAAGTCGTCCTGCACTATATAGTACGAGATGTGGGAATTTTCTCATGAAATTATGAAATATGCGGGCGCAAAATTATGCACCCAGATAAAAGCTGTACAGCCACATGAGATTTCAGACACGCTTGATTAAGGCTACATGTCTAGCCTGTTCACCAATGATAAGTTTCCCTGAAGCTACGAATCAGCTTTGTCACCAGGAAATGTGGATTATTCTAGTCGTTTACAATAGCAGGGCGACCGTCGCACCTGTTATGAGTGAGTGGCGGGAAGATGCCTGGGTGGGAGCCTTGTGCTGATCGATTTTCGCACAAACGCCACCCACTCAAGCATATGCTGTAACCTTTCGATTCAAGCGTTGAGGAAATGAGCTCAATCCATGCAAAAATGAGTCCATATTTTTTGGTTTTGCCTCAAGCGATCAACGTATTTCATGATCGTTGTAGTGGCTGACGAGATATTTCCGGTACAAGTAATACACGCACAAAAAGTACTTATTTTCCTTCGTGAGCACAGATGTTAGGACGATAGCTGTTAGGTAGACCTCATGTTTTAAGCTTCACCTGAGTTTCATTTCCACAGAACGCTCACTCCGACAGCCCTTCAGTATAATAGCATACAGCGCAAATGACGAGCACATTCATTGGTTCAGATCGACCATGTGCTTCAAGATCATCACCATCAGTATCATCATCGCCGTGTTACTGCGTTGTCCTGTGAGCAGTGCAGCGCAATTTGACAGAAAAATATATTCAGGAAATCCTGATGAGTTCTGTATCAGATCAAAGTTGCAACAATAAAGCAGCTGAAATAAATGGCCTATTGAGCGAATACCGCGAGGAAGAGTCTTTGCCTCATAGGAATGCGAGGAAAAACATTAGCTGGGTTGCGCGGGCAAAACTGACTGAGCTTCTCTTTCTCTTATTGCTTCTTCTTCTCCTTCCTCTTCTTCCTCCTCTTCTTCTGCCTCTTCCTCTTCTTATTCTTCACTTCTTCACTTCTTCTGCGGCGCAGCGTGGTTACCGACCAGGTTTACCCGACGGCTTGAAGAGGGCTCCCATCTGCAGTCGCTCTGAAGGTCAAACGTGGCTACCGGCCGGGTTTAAGCGACGGGCTGAAACCTGGCGTAGTATTGCTTACACAATAAAAGGTAAAACCCAATGAGCGGAATAAACGAAATTATTACATCTCTGCAGAGAGTCGTAGTGTATTACTAGCATAAACGTTCCACGATCCTAACATGCAACAATAAATCCCGGCCAACATGCACAAGAAAAAGAAGAAAATGAAGGGTAGGTTTAAGAAAAAACCTAGCTAGAGAAATCTAAAGCGCGAAACTCCTCCATGGATGTCTGCGAACCTTAAGGACACGTCAGCTGGGTGCAGACGACACGAGAATGTCGAGGATATTTTGAAGGGAATGGTTGCGCATAGTGAAAACCGTTCAGCGGATTTGGTCAGAGTTGGCCCTCCAGTCGGCAACGGTGGAGACTTATAGCCATTGCTAACGCTGTAAACTGGGGCTTTAGCCTTGACTAAGCTGTCCTTACAACCCTGGACGGCTCGAAGGTGTCGAGAGAATTTTGAAGTGGTAGGTCCTAAGAAGCGAGCAAGGTGCAGCGTGAGGGGAAAAGGGTAGGCAAGGCCCTTTGTGGTTGTGCGGCATCGTGTCATCCGGTGTATATTTGTGGAGATATGTATTGGTACGAGTGAAGTTTGTCATGTGCGTGAAGAAGAGGAAGAAGCAGGTGTGCAATGTAGAAGAATATGCGCAGGAGCAGAAAAACAAGCAGCAAGCGCCGCCGGCTCCGCGCGCCGTACTTGCGACGAAGAAGAAACGGGCGCCGCGGCAAGCATGCCTACTTTGTAAACTTGAAAGCTATGCTGTCCGTGGTCTTTCCTTCCAACTCTTTTGTTCTTATTTAAACATGCGCCAGCAGGTCATTTCGGTCGATAATAAAAAGTCTAGCTCCCAAGTCTAGCTTCCTTTTAATTGAATGTGGCGCCCTCTTTAATGTCTATGCTAATGACCTTGCGAGCGTAACCTATAATACAAGTTGTATACGAAGTAATCAATAGTGCAAATCTGGTTCTTTGTGCTCTCCACAAATGGTCCACAGCTAATGGTTTGGTAGTTAGCTCTAACAAGACCAAAGCCGTCTTTTTTCGACCCCTTAGCCTGGATATTACTGTAAACAATACTCTGCATCTAGAAAATAACATTACTGAAATTGTAGACAAGTGCAAATTGCTCGTTGTTGTACTCGACTCTCGCATGAGGGGGTCTGACCATAAATGTGTATTGAAAGCCAGCTTACTAGATCTGTTGGCTTCCTCTCGAGACTTCGGAACGAATTTTCCCCAAAGCATAATCCCCTTATTTACCACGCTATAATTTAATTGCACATAAACTACTGTCACCTCGTTTGGGGCACAACATACAAAATAAATCTGGACACCATACTCGGTGTCCAAAAGAAGGCCATAACACTGATCGCTGGTGCATCTTACACTGCCCACACGGAAATATTATTTCCGCAATATAGAATTCAGCGTGTGCATACCATGTTTGAGTATCGTTTACTTCACTGCCTTGAATTGTCACCTCAACGCTTAACTGACTTCTTGAAGAATATTGCTGGACTTAAGCCTTACGTGAAACTCTTTCACACCAGAAGTAAAGAAATATGGGACGTTCCTGGAACGAGGACGTTATGCGGCAACCAGAGCTTTCGTTTTACTTTACCATGTACACTAAATTATTATAGCATACAGAACCCAAACAGTTTTACCACCTAAATTAAAGACTTCAAGCTTTGTCTCATCAATTCCGCACTGTCTTTCTGTACTCTCGTTCCTTACCTTGAACATTACTATAAGATTAGTCATTATATTTTCAACACGTTTTACCATGTTGCGTGCATACTGTTAGATGATTGTTGGTCGTTAATATACTGTGCAGGTTGGGCAGCGAACGCGATGGTTAGATGGCATCCTCGAGGCACTGCAGATGAAGTTATGTGATGTTAGGAAAATAGCGAGAGACAAGAAAGCGTGGCGTGACATGGTCCATAGGGTCACGAAGAGTCGGACACGACTGAACGACTGAACTGAACTGAGTTTTTAATGGGCTGTTTCATTTGTGTATTTGTGCTCTTTCTGTGCTTCATAACTTTCATGCAGATAAATGAAGGGTAAATGAGGGTACTCGTTATAATACATGAAGGAAAGAAGCCAACAGTCGGCGAGGCCAAAGAAAGCATTGGGGATTGTACTTTTATGTCTTTTTTTTTAATTTTTAACTTCGGTAATTACATAAATTAGTAATGTAATCTTTCTAGGGTAAAGATAAACACAAAGTAGAAGGAAAAACAACATGCCGATAGTGGGAACCGAACCAACGACCTCCGCGATATTCGACGCGATATTCGGAGGTCGTGGGTTCGGTCCCCACCACCGGCACGTTGTTTTTCCTTCTACTATGTGTTTATCTTTCCCCTAGACAGATTACATTACTAATTTATGTGATTACTGAAGTAAAAATAAAAAAAAAAAGACATAAAAGTACAATGCCCAGTGCTTTCCTTGGCCTCACCGACTGTTGGCTTCTTTCCTTCACAACTTTCATGTTATATATGTATATGTTCGCCTTGATTTTCTCACACGTTTTGTTGCTCTGCCTTTACTGGGCCTCGGGCATCTCTCAAACTATCGTTGTAGCTTTTAGCTCGAGGCCCATTTCCTGTATAGTACTGGAAATAAATTTGTTTTCAATTTTCAATTTCAAAACTTTGAAATTTCAAAAGGCCGTATAAAACGCACGCCGACCAAGGTACGCAAGGGCTTTCACTTAAAACAAACAAACTTGGCGGTGAAATATTTGGTATTTTGCGCGAGTCAAAAGCTATATCAAGCATTTATCCCATCCCTTTTTGCATGAGACGGACTTCTCAATCAAGAATTTTCAGCCTTCGTTTAAAAGCCTTAACAAGCTACACGCGCTAAGGTAGAGTTTGGAGATATAAAAATTGGTTAAACTGAGGTAAAGAAGAATTGAAAGATAATTTAATTCTACGGATATTCTATTACGGTGAATTCATTTCACGAGGAAAAGAAAGGTTCTAAACTTCTTGCATCCTGTAGAGAAACAAACAAAAATTCCGTGCCCGGCGAATACCTATAAAACAAGGAGGCATTAATGTTTTTCTTCCAATGTATTTCAGTGTGATGCAGATTAGAAAAAAAAAATCAGTTGGATGTATGGTATGGCGACTGCGGACGAGAACAAGATCGTGAGGTAGCGGCAATCTCAGAGATCCGTCTCTCTCTGTGCGTGGTTTTAACACTGTGTATTCAAAGTGAATTTCGTTTTTTGCAAACACCGTGCAGCAGAGTACCAGTTATGATGTCATAAAGTTCATACACTGCTATGGCGAAATTCAATATTTCAATATTTTGAAAGTAAACTCTTTTTTAGCTCACATAACCAAGCACACAGTGGACCAAGGCCCGTACTACTGGGCTCAAAAGTTTCATGTCCGAGTTTTTTTTTTTTTCATCTAAATTATTTTTTTTTTGGGCGTTTAGCTCCTTTTCTTTTATCTTAAATTGGATTAAGCCTGGCAAAGCGTTGCTGGTCCGGGCTCCCTCTCTCTTTCTTTTACATTTTTTTCGTCATATTTTGAGAGGAATAATAAAAGGTAAAGGTAAAAAGGGCTCAAAAGTTAGAGTTTTCTACGAAGAGAGTAAAGAACGGAAACAATAATGAGAGAAAATGTAAAAAAATATCCTTTGAGGAAAATGCGTAGCCGGCTGTTTGCTTCTCGGCTCAAGTAGAATGCGTTTCGTCATTTATTCGATGGTGTTTGCTTAGCGTCGCTTCAGGAAGATGGATATTGCTGCCTCTCCACTGCAAACGCCCATAGAGCTCATGGCTACCTGATATCTTGGCGAGGCATGAGATGAGATTTTCGCTGACCGGTGTACAGTGTCGCTTGACTCAGTTTGCTTACACTGCCAGGGAACGAACAGGAGCGAAAAGAAAAAAACATAATACGTTCAAGGAAAACATGGAGAAAGACACGATGCGCCAGCGGCACCCGAGCCGTCCATCACGAATGCACGCAACCGGTTCGGTGCAAGTAAGTCTCTACGCTGGACACGACTTGGTGGAACCGCCGGCGATGCACAATAAGCAGAAAAGAGTGACAGAGCGAGACGACTTCCGCAGCCTCGCACGCACCCTCTCCGTTTGCCTGTCTTGTTGTCACTGAACGCAGACTTATAGGGTCTCTTGTTTTTTTCCTGCCACGTTTCTCGTTGCTCGCATCCGCAAATATTCTCTTTGGCATCTTTTTCTGGCTTGTTTCGGTACACTTAGGCCAACTTCGGACCGTTGACTCGAGCTGGGATCGGACACCTCTGCCAGCGGGAGCACAAAATATTGGGGACGCGGCTGTTTCGGCCGTCGTGGCGAACACGTCGCGGACCGTGTCGTGAGCTGGAAGCAGCTCAGCGGTTGGCAGGCTGGATGCACTCTTAAGGCTGCTTTCATGTTAGCACGCGTCACATTCCTTTGAAGGACATGTCAGTTACCTCCTGTAATCCTTCCTTCATAGTTAGGCGCCAAGCTTACAGCACGGCCGGTTTCTACTGAAGGTGCCCAATGGCTGAGTACTGCAGATTTAGTGCACAGACCACCGCGTGCCACCTGCGAGCATTGTTAACCTTATGAGAAGTCGGTGTAGACAGGGTTGCTGTAGGCGCAAGGTCTGCGTAGGAAGGCTGTGCGTCAATTGCAACGAGTACTAAGCAGTGTTCTGCATATAGGTGCGCACAACCCTGATCATTCACAGACGTGTATATCGCTAAGTAACTCCGTCTACCAGGGGGCCGAATCCTATACGCTTAGGGTTAACATGCTGACTCCAGATTTGGAAAGGCGCGCGCTGTATTCGTAATTTGCTGCAGTGTGGCGAAGGCCACGTGTACATTCTACCATTGCGTTAGCCGTGTTATGTCTACCATTCTGTTTCTTCCTCTGCAGTCGCCGTTTAGTACTCCAGCAAGGATTTGAGCTTATGAAAGTTTCCGACGGAATGATAATGGATGGAAAGCTGTCGCAAAACACGACTGATGCGCTGCTAATTTGCTAAGTGCTGCAGCTTTATTCGTGTGCAAAAATTAGGATTTGCTGCACACGGTCGATTATGCAGTCCGAGCGTGCACATGTTGCGTCCACTAATGGTCTGAGCACCGCCACGTAGGCCACTGGTAAGTGTACTAGAAGGGTGGTAAAGTGCACTCTTCTAGTACACTTTACCACTGGCGAGAACCGGAATGCATCATGCCTGAATGCCGTATTGTGCAATCGTTGATGGAAAAAGTGCGCCACCCTCCGCTTTCTTTTTCTGGTGCCTAAAGATTTTCTTGAATGCCGAGGCAAGGTGCGCTAGCCGTCAGAGGTGACGGAGGGATACACAGGACATTGCGTGTGGTGCGTAGGACGGGAATAAAATGAGAACTGCCCGCTTGGCACAAAAGCGAAAAGAAACGATTTTCTCCTCGAGTCACCAATAATGAAATAACCAACAATATGCACAAGAAATTACATGGGTTTAATGCTGCTGAACCGAGTGTGGAGCTAAACCTTTGGCTGCGGGCGACCGAGCGTTGCATCGATTGCAACCAGCTTTCCGTTGAACGCATCAAATTTCACCGGCGGTTAGGTGGTGGTGGTAAAGGCGTTTGTTGCATCTAAATATGGGGGACACTTAAGCTCCGCCTTTAAAGGTATGATGCTATAGCGTAGGCTACCAGCCCACATATAAAGCCCCGCTTTAACCGAGCCGTATGAAAGTGTCTCAGTGGCCTAAAGGGGTAACGTGAATATCAGGGTCCTGGCAGGTTGATTCTGACAACCGTCCCATGTGAAACGAGAGATCCAAGTTGGCAGCTTCTGCCATTTGCGGCTACGGCATACGAGCATACGCGACGAGCCGTACTGGCTGGCGTAGCGTAGCTTTCGCAACAAAAGGAAGTAAGCCAAAGACAGAAAATGAATAGAAATAAAAAATAAGGACCACGCATATGTCATAAGCGCTTAGCAGTAGTAGTAGTAGTAGCAGTAGTAGAACAAGTAGACGAAGTATAGAAGTAGATACGAAAAGAAGTACAAGTAGAAGTGGCAGTAGCCGTAGAAGTAGTAGCGGTAGTAGTCGGAATAGCAACTAAGGCTATGAGAGACACCGTAGTGGTGGGCTCGGGAAACCTCGACCGCCTGCGGTTTTTTAACGTTCACTGACATCGCAGCAGTAGTAGAAAAAGAGGAAGAAGTAGTAGAAGAAGAGGAGGAAGTAGATTGCAAGAAGGAAGTACTAAACGAAGAAGAGGAAGAAGTAGTAGACGAGGAGTAAGAAGTAGTAGAAGTGGAATAATATTAGAAGATACAATTGTAGAACAGAAGTAAAGTACTAGTAGAAGTAATGCTAGTAGTAGTAGTAGCACAAGAAGACGAAGAAGTAGTAGGCGAAGATCATCAAGAAATAGTAGGATAGGAAGGAGTATAAGAATAACAATAGTAGGGGAGGAAGAAGTAGAAGTAGCAGTAGTTGTTGAAGTAGTAGAAGAATTAGAGGTAGAAAAAGAACAAGAACTAGAGGAAGAACAAGAAGTAGAAGTAGTAGAGGTAGATATAGTAAAAATAGAAGAAATAAACATTTCTTCACCAGGGTAGAATAAATTTGGAGAAACGTTGCAGCGTGTAGAGCTTTGATTTCAAAACCCTAGTGTCCTTGCTGCCGCTATGGCCTGGGTTATCAGCTCAGACTGGGCCCCTAGATCCGATCTGGACAAAGTGGTCTTTCACCGCCCCTCTTTTGTTGTGTTTCATGCTTCAGGAGTTTGGTATCCGTGTACTCCACGTGACGTGGTAAGCGACCCTGGCATGGATCTTTGTAGTCGTCGGGAAATATGATACTGTGCTTCTGCATGTTTGGGAAGCATTTTGTCTGGAGTAGCCTCTAGTCTCTTGCATCGTCTGCCCTGAACCCCTGTGAGGAGGGGGCGAAGCTGACAATGTTTGCAATTGAAGTCATGTATCATTACCCACGCAGAGACGGGGAGAGTGGTTAGAGTGGTCATGGGACCTTGAAGTTTGTCTGCTTGGTTTGTATGTCTTCGAGCCAGCCTGTCGGCGACATCGTTATCGTCTAATCCCGAGTGTCCCGGGGACCCATGTGTGATGGTGTGTGGGTGAGTAGTTTATTACCAAGAAATCAGCTGTGAAGTGAGATATTGTTTGGCCTAATATGCTTGCATGCAACGAGGAGCCTACATGTCACTTGGCAGTCGGTAATTATGTAGAGCTCTTGATTGGTTATTTCTCCGCGGTGGACGGCTAGTACTATTACTGCAGTACCACCATAAACCAATGACGGACGGAAATGACGGGTGCTTCAAGAGGAGTACATCATTATTACTGCTTTAGCAGCGTTCAATGTATTCAGATATAAGGAGACATCTGAGTATAGCGCTATATATTATAAAGGTGCTCCTTCTGGCATTTATTCCGCCTTTATGTGGGACCAAGGATACTCTGGCCTGAAATTATTTTGCAATACTTAAGGTTGACTATGTTGCGTGAAGGTCCGCTGAGCAGCCAATGTGCTTAAGGTGCACCTGTCTGTCTTTCCTGACAGGAAAATTCCGCAACTGTCGGATGGATTGCTTCTTGAGTTTCTTCGCAGATGTTGTAGGCAGTTCCAGAACTTTGAAGCGCATAACTCAACGGTGCTCTCACCTAAAGGTACAGCCGCGACTCGTCAAGTTATGTGGGTTGTCGAAGCGTTATTTTTACACATTGTCATTGCTTTTGCCTCCTCCTTCCGTTATTTAAAGCAGCTTAGAAGAATGCGCTTGCCTGAGACTAACGCTTAGTTGTGAACAGAGCTTCGTGCGAGTTATTATCTAGCCCGTCATTAGGTAGCGTTGCATTTGAACCGCTAAGCCAGTACTAACCAGCCCAACTTCTCGGTTTTCTTCTTGATGTAGCTTTCATGCTTATGTTAAATCTCAGGAAAAGTGATTTTCTTATCGCCTTCTATAAAATTGAAGACAAATAAGGAAGACAAAACCAGCCCTCTCGGCTTCATTGAAATTCGGCTTCATTACTCAAAACAGGATGACGCACTCCTAGAGAACGTTCTTGGTTTGGCTTCTCGTTTGTATTTACCCAGAATGCTTCCCGCCAAAGTTTACCTTTGTATCCAACCAATTCGTAAGCATTCTTGACAAGATTAGACTTTAATAACTTGGAAGGATAACTTTCGAAATCGACGACGCGCGTTGCGAGCGATCCGAACAGCAAAGTGATAACTTAGGTTTAATGTCTTATAGAAGAAACTATTATGAATTGCAGTTTTTACTGCAAAATATGCCAAGAACAAAGACTGTCCTAAGCATATTTGTGACAAACAAGTATGTATGCAGAAAAGACAAAGAAAAAGAGAGCATAAATAAGCCAGAAAAATGTAAGAAAGAAATTGCCACCGCCATAGCACGTTGTCGTATGACTCAAAAGGCGACCGCTTTCCCACAAGACGCTTCCTACGTTTGCTTCCATGAGGCTTGATTCCTCGGCTCAGGCAGCTATTATGGCGACGGCATGCATCTGCAGAGCGATGCATGCCCGACGAGAATGCAGGAGAGAAAGTGCGTTCGAGTGCTCCCCGAGCGTGCTATATTTGCCTGATAAAGAGGGAAACGCCACGAGCTGACGCCGCAGCACATTGAAGAACTTTATTCCAAATGCCCTATGGGCTATGAACTTCTGCTGCCTCGACCCACGTGTCGGGAGTGTTATATGTATATACGCGAATGCGTGGCACCGTGGAGCCACCCTTGGGAAGGGAGCGGAAGGCTTAGGGAACGAAGAACCGGCCTCGGGAAATCTCTTTCGGTGCCCGTATCTAAGGATATCATTGCCCGTTTGACGGCAAATTGGTGTCCGAATGATGGGAATAGGTGTCCGGATGAAGGGAAATAGGTAGCCGGATGAAAGGAAATCAGTGCCTGCATGTTAGCTGTCCGGGTTCGAACCCGACCTCGGCGGCTGCGTTTCGATGGGGGAGAAACGAAGTGGCGTCCGTGTGCTGTGCGATGTCAGCGCACGTTAAAGATTCCCAGGTGGTCCAAATTACTCCGTAGCCCTCCATTACGGCTCCCCTTTCTCTCTTTCCACTTTCACTCCCACCTTCCTTCCTTCCATTACGGCGCGGTTCAGGTGTCCACAGAGCAAGTGTGACAGATACTGCGCCTTTCCCTTCTTGTGAACCAATTATTATTATTATTATTATTATTATTATTATTATTATTATTATTATTATCATTATTATTATTATTATTATTATTATTATTATTATTATTATTATTATTATTATTATTATTATTATTATTATTATTATTATTATTATTATTATGTTAGCTGTCGGTGTTGGCTTGACATCACCTTAAGGTCGCCGGCAGCGGGAGATCAAACCATGTCAAGATAAAAGACAAAAAGCTCTTGCTTGTGCCATATTTAAATACTGCAATTCGCTGTATATCATGCCGCTTTAAATGGCTTGGAGTGCTTTTCCGTGCTGGCCAATGCACAGGTTCTCTCGTCATATTGCGCACAATTTCCAGAATTAAAATAAAGAAAAATGAAGTTTTTCCCTGAATTTTCTCTCTAATACCCATTAAAGGCACAACATACCATTCGTTCTCACTGAAGTGCATTATGTGAAAGGGCTTTTCTCATGTAGTTTTGTTTTTCTATTGGAATCCCTATGATCCGGAGCACTAATAATTATCAAAGCATACACTTTTTTTCCGAAATATACTATAGCTTCGCAGCCATTTAGCCACAATCTAAATGTCGCCGTTAGCCGCGCACTAAGTCATGCGCAGTCTGTCCGGACAGACAGTGCTGGGTCTGCGCCACTGAAAAAAAAAAAAATCGAGCTTATTCAGGCCCCTTATCGTCACGATGGAATTCGTTAAAACAAGAACAACCAAATGAATACAAGATTTGAAATAATGCGCCGAATTATCAGGCAATTGTAAACATCTAGGGACATTAATAGTCTGAGACAAGCACAATTACTTCAAGTTCAGCAGAATCGCCGAAAAATGTCAACAACGCCTTCCCGCTGACAATAGCAACCTGACCGATACCGGACGTCATGGCTGACGTCAAGCGGGCTATTTGAGGTTACTTTCATCGACCACTCCGTTTTCCACGGTGATCCATAATCACGGTCAGCACAACGTGCGTTAGTCGATCACTCATAGTTTTCCGCGTATGCATATCTTTTCTAGCCGTCGCGATTACCGGGGAAACACGTTTTCGTGCTCAACGCACTTTCCAGGAATTTTAAAATTCAATTCGCAGAAAGGAATGCCGGTGTTTCGCATCGCTAAGTTGGATTCGCATTTAGTAAAACAAGGTTAACTTCTATTCGCCTCGTCAACTCTTGAGCATCGTCCACTCTTGCCGATGGCGAATATTTGTCACTCAACGGCTTACTTTTGTTTATAAAGCAAACCAGACCAACACTTGTATACGAAAAATGCGCTGCAACCAAAACATGCGCATTTTTCATCTTACAAACGCTTAGCAGAACCCAATATTTACTTTATTTCTGCTACTCACACAGTCACTGAATTTAGTAGAAACTGCAAATCCTTACGTCAAGATAACGTTTCTTCGACCACTACATGCTCACATTAACAGGGCCGGTAACAGAAGAAATTATGCGTTTAACGACTATGCTTGTTGAAAAAGCTGAAAAGCAATATGCTCAAGGCTGCTACAGCTACTGTGCATGTTGCATTGTTAACGCTGAATAAGGAGCATACGAGATGCATAAGGACGTGCTTAATAGGGGTGCTTAGTTTTGAAATGTGGTCATGATAGCGATGGACGTCTGAGGCAGAGGCGGGGCTTCTATGACTGTCGGTTGCGCAAAATTATCCACGCAGAGGTCTGCGTAGACTAAACGCTCGATGAATATTGACTTTGAGCATCGAGGACCGCTTTCCCTGTATGAAGGGAATAATATTAGATATGTTCGGTCGCTATGATTATTAGGTGTTCCTGAAGCAGGAGGTTTTCGCCGATGGGATTAGTGACCACAGCGTACGCTGTTTGTGCAGACGCATTAAATTAAGTACGAACAGTTCGCTGATATAATGCTCTGGAAGAGAAAACGTTTGCGGCTGTTGCAAGATTCCCACTGTTTATAATTACTTAACAAATGTGAAAAGCTCATCATTTTTATTTTGTTTAAGCTGTAAGTTATTCTGTGGAGCACACACACTACCTGCGAAACGTATTGATTATCGTCTACGTCACCACGGGTAGGGGGAGAGGTCACAGAATTTTCGGAAAATAAAAGAGAAAATTTCAAGTGAATAAATCATGCAAGTAAAAAGTGTTCGCGAAAAAAAAAACACAGACAAAATGTTTTACGAACTAGCGCCATAATATCGACAGTCAGATAAACAAAAAGCTGCCCAGGCAATCTTCGTTTCCTATTTTTACGAGAGAAATATTCTATACAAAGGGAAAGAGCTGATCAGGACGTTCTGCTGACAAACATGACTTAAGTGTGTGATCACAAGCAGTGCACCTACAAGCTTGAGATTGGATGTCAAAAGTTTTGCCATGAGCAGTTGAACATTATTTAGTTGGCACAGTTTCTAATTATTCAAGTAAATTACGGTTCAAAACGAAGATATTATTCTAAGAAATTTAGAAGAATAAATGCTGCATATGCCCCAGCGCACAAGTAGGCAATGTAAGAATGGAAAAATAGAATTTATTAAACTAATTTTCAATGACAGTGCGTGGGGCTGACAATTTGAGATAAGCAATATGATACATGGAGCTACTAAGCTTTACATCTATGTGCACGAGGTAGTGAACTTATATCCAGCCCAGGAGAAAAGGATTATACAAGCATTATATTACTGGACCGGAGTACATTTGAATGATCATTTAAAGTGGTGCACAGCAGTTAACCAGTATGTATGATAATAAAACTTGAGCGGTTCAGCCGTTGCGCAAGTGTTGTATGCGAAAGCGTATCGTAACGTATTGTTGCACTTCGTTTAACCTTGTTCCTTTTAGTTTAAATATATTTCATGCTGTTTAGCACAGGTAACGACTGAGACTGTGTTCAGGATTAAGCTATAGAATTATGAACATCCAGAAATCCTAGGCTTTAACACAGTTTATTCACACTTGCTTGAAGCACAGGACAACTGAAAACATCGTTTTTAAATTAATCTGCCAGTATGTTGAAGCTTATGTTTTGGTGTTCTACAATGATAGCTATGAATCAAAACACTCTTTTAATGACGCGAATAAAATGATTTTTGTGCCTGCGTAGATCACAGCAGATTGTGGCAAGCTCTCCAAGAGATGGGAGTTCCAATTCACCTCATCTGTCTACTCAGGAACCTGTATGAAGGGCAAGAGGCCACAATCAGAACTGGGCATGGTCTTACTGATTGGTTTCCGATTGAGAAAGGGGTGAGGCAAGGCTGCATACTGTCGCCCTGTCTATTTAACCTATATGCAGAGTGCATCATGAGGAAGGCCGGTCTGGACGAGTCTTCAGCTGGAGTGAAGATTGCTGGAAAACGTATCAACAACCTTAGATATGCGGATGATACCACTTTAATGGCAGAAAGTGAAGCGGAACTCAAGAGACTTCTGATGCGCGTACAAGAAGAGAGTGAGAAGTTTGGGCTTAAACTGAACATTAAAAAGACAAAGATCATGGCGTCTTGCCCTATCAAGTCCTGGAGCATCAATGTACAAGAAGTGGAAGCTGTGACAGATTTTCTGTTCTTGGGCTCCAAGATTACCTCGGAAGGAGACTGCAGCCATGAAATTAGGAGACGCCTGCTTCTGGGAAAGAGAGCAATGGTTAGCCTTGACCGCCTAGTAATGAGCAGAGACATTAGTCTGCCAACCAAGATCCGTATAACTCGTGCTATGGTCTTTCCAGTTGTGATGTATGGATGCGAGAGTTGGACTGTGAAAAAGGCTGACCGCCGAAGAATTGACGCGTTTGAATTGTGGTGCTGGCGAAGACTCTTGAGAGTTCCTTGGACTGCCAGAAGATCAAATCAGTTGATATTGTCGACCATAAACCCTGACTGCTCATTGGAGGGTCAAATTCTAAAGTTAAAGCTCAGCTACTTTGGTCATCTGATGAGAAGAGAGGAGTCGCTGGAGAAAGATTTGATGTTGGAAAAGGTTGAGGGTCGCCGGAGAAGGGGTAGGCAGCGAACGCGATGGTTAGATGGCATCATCGAGGCACTGCAGATGAAGTTATGTGATGTTAAGAAGATAGTGAGAGACCGGAAAGCGTGGCGTGACATGGTCCATAGGGTCACGAAGAGTCGGACACGACTGAACGCCTGAACTGAACTGAATAAAAAAGAGCAGCTCAGTTTGGAAGATTCTGTAGATACTTGTATTCATAATACCAATTTATGATAAGCTAGTTCTACGTAATGAAATGGCACCATTTTGAATCTTAATGGCCAGGTTAATGCATAATGCTCCAAACTTCGACCTGCGCCTGCAAAAACCAGCATTTCAGGATATCGCCGTTTTGTTCTTTCCTGTGGATTACCGGAAGGCATTGTTCCTGATCGCTACAAAAGCCTTGAAGCACATTACGCGACAACGCTGACTGAAGACAAGCGTGGAGAGACATATGCTAATCTAAATGGAATAGTGTCCTTATGTGAAGAGTTCGCGTAGGTAGGTCTGAAGAGCTGAAAAGAAGTCCAGCTCAAGGCACCGATATTAACTGAGAATGATCATCACAAAGTGATTTCTAGATGCCAGCAGTTGAGCACCACTACAGAAGAAAGGAAAAGGCAGGGCGCCTAAGTGTCTGAGCCCATACTTAACGCTCATGCTTTCCGAAGTTTCCGAAGCAACTGGGTGACCAACCGCAGCCAATTTTGTGCGCCGTTAGAATTGAGAATCCCGCTGTTAAGTGAAAAATAAATAAAAGAGATGCGAAGAATGAAATGAATGACTAGAGAAAAATAAGGAGTGGGAGGAAGAAAAGAAGAGCGGAAAAAACAAAGACGACACCTTGCCAAACTAGAAATATGGAACCGAAGCTCCACGTTGAAATATACTGAACTGTTTCTCTACTCCAGCGCAGGATAAAAACATTGCGTAATTCAGAAAGTCTAATTTTGTGTGCCTCATGCGGCGCCTTGAGTTGAAGTAGGATAAATTGGAAATGTTAGGGTAGCCAGCAGGAACTCAAAAGGAACAGAAAATGATACGTATATTAAGGGGCGAAACGCGAATGTTCGAGGGCTGGCTGTGGTGCGAGCGGAAATTTTTGACAGGCATAATCTTTTATTTTTTACCTGATATGTACGGGAGGCGAGTCAACGCTCGCTGATGAAAGATGCACCCCCGAGGCCCGACGGCTAATCTAAGGTGGAGGCGTCCCGCACCATCGGCAGGCACCTATGCGGTGATGGGCATTCTAATGTCATTTACGACGAAAACGTAAAGGTAACCACAATCAGTTTCGCTCTTTGCTAGCAGACAAATTGGCCTATTGTGGCCGGATATGGGCCCAATAAATCATCCCCAGTTGCAAATACCCGTAGTAACGAACCCCATCCCTAAATGGGAAGACGCAAAGTGAACAAGGCAAAACCTGTAACCAGCCGTAACATCACATAGTACACCGGAACACAAAGCCGAAAATCCACCTTGGTAGGAATGCGCAAGAGTGGGTACAGCAAGCAGTGCATAAACAAAAGAGTAGAATTGCAAGAGTACTCTTGGTGTGTACGATGGCGGCCCTTTTGATGTGAGATTGCCTTAAACACTAAAACTTCGCAGAAGATGGCACAGATTAGAAAAACACGAGAGGAGGCTATGTCCCTGCCTCCGTAAATGGAGCTGGGAGGCGGGGTGACGAGGCTGGAGCATTCGCTTACCCAAATTCGTCTTGCAGGCGGCCACCGTAACGATTGCTCTACCACATCATGTGGAAAATAGAAAAAGGGCAGATGTGAGGGAAGCGGGTTGTGGTGAACACGGGAAGAATATTTTTAGAGTAGGCGGAGTTCTATAGATTGCGTGATCGTCCCTTAACTGGGTAGTCTACAACTGAATGCTAATGAGTATGTGCACGATAATAGAAGCCTAAGATTAGGTATTAGAGAATAAATGATATATAAGGAAATATACGCGAACGAGGATCCGCAACACGATCCGCAGAGAAGAGCCATTAAAGATATCGTGTCATAACTTTGGAGGCGGACTTAAGGGTCTTCTCTGTTTTTACCGCAGCCTGGCTGCCTAGTTGTCGCTTTGCGCTTTTTTTAGTTTTACCACATATACAATGTTTCCAATAGCCTACCACTACCACTATAGGCCACGTGACATGACGAGTGGATCTCCAAACTCCAACCGCCAGCGCACGTCCGAGTTTGACCAACGTTACGTGCTCTCAAACACACCTGCCAGCAGCAACCTGCTAGAGCTAGTGAAATGTTCCCTTAACAAACATGTCTATGCCTACGGGGCTTCCTTAACATTGTTTAAAGCTCATTCGAGGAAAATGTCTTTTTTTTTTTTTATCGCTCAAAAATGTTTAGCATCTGATATTTTTCTGAAAGTATTGAACCACATAACGGCACACGCTGTTTACATGGCTCTGGTCGGAATATGCTATGCGGTTGTCTCAAAAAGCAGTGAAGACATAAAGAAGACATATTCACAAGGAACACAATTGCTGCGCAGAGATTAAGAGATTCACATACTGCTGAAAGACATCCCAGAACTTTATTCATATGTAGTCAAAAAGTTCCTGCAAACTCGTTCATGGTGCGTAGTCTTGTGATGCCACACAACTCTCCGGAGGGTACGTGCACGCGCGCGCGCGCACGCACGCACGCACGCACGCACGCACGCACGCACGCACGCACGCACGCACGCTTGTAGAGTCCTCCTCCCCCACGCATTCACACATGCTTTTTCTGAAAAGACGATATGGAAGTAACGCAGCAAACGTGTTGATATTATAATCACCATGAGCGAAGATCAAAGCTTGAGCCCGGCCATGGCGGCAGGTTTTTGATTGAGGTGAAAAACAAGGCACCCGTGTGCGGTGCGATGTCCGTGCACGTTAAAGAACCCCAGATGGTCGAAATTTCTGGAGTCCTTCACTACGGCTTCTCTTATGTCCTGAGTCACTTTGGAACGTTACACTTCGTGAGCTAAACTAAAGCAAATATTGGACGGAGACTTGCTGCCTACCCAGCGTACCGATCGAAGATACTGGTAGACGCTTTACGTGAGTCTACGACGAGCAGCCAAAGAGCATAGGAGTGCAAGTGGTCAACCTTCAGTAAAGTGCACGCCAATAGAAAGGAGAGAGAAATTGAGAGGGAGGGGGAAGGGGCTGTTTAGGATGCTGCGGTTGTCTCTGCGAATGTGCGCAGGTGGTATCAACCACGAAATCTTGCGGTGTCTGCACTTGGCACCCGAGGGCGGTTGCACAATCGCAAGATAGAGCTCAGCAACGGAAATAGCCGCGTCGTTAATGCTGCCTTGGAAACAGCAAATGAGCTCATCCAAGCAATTGTGCTCGTTCTGTGGCACAAAACTCACTGCTTGAACGGAGGAGTTTCAGCAGAGTTCCGCCTGCCCCGCAAACGATGTTCCGCACGCATATTTCCCGACTCAGGGGCCGTTCAGAAATGTTTGAAGGGCTTTTCGGTAAGCAACGTGCTAACATGGGGCTACTGTGGCGTATGGGGGTGACAGGTAGTGTTGTTCACTAAATATGATGACGCCTGCTTATCCAGTCCAAAGGGGACTGCGGGTGCCAGTGTTTTCAAGACTGGCTTTACATAATTCCACCTCTTGTCACTAATTCCCGTCGCAAGTGTTCGGATATCGCGCGAACACTTCTCAAAGCGCACGCATGTTCTTTTGAAAGAAGCAAGCAGCACACACCCATGGTGTCCAGACCTATTAGCTGAGGAGGAGCAAGACGTCCGCATAAATTTGATTACTCGCTGAGAGACACGCTGAGCTTGAATTATTGTAAAAAGGAGTTTATGCTGTCTGGGTATAACAAGTTCACTCGTGCTATGGTCTTTCCAATTGAGATGTATGGATGCGAGAGTTGAACTGTGAAGAAGGCTGACCGCCGAAGAATTGACGCGTTTGAATTGTGGTGCTGGCGAAGACTCTTGAGAGTTCCTTGGACTGCCAGAAGATCAAATCAGTCGATATTGTCGACCATAAACCCTGACTGCTCATTGGAGGGTCAAATTCTAAAGTTGAAGCTTAGCTACTTTGGTCATCTGATGAGAAGAGAGGAGTAGCTGGAGAAAGATTTGATGTTGGGAAAGGTTGAGTGTCACCAGAGAAGGGGTAGGCAGCAAACGCGATGGTTAGATGGCATCCTCGAGGCGCTGCCGATAAAGTTATGTGATGTTAGGAAGATAGTGAGAGACCGGAAAGCGTGGCATGATATGGTCCATAGGGTCACGAAGAGTCAGACACGACTGAATGACTGAACTGAACAGATAACAAGTACATGAACCAGATTTGTCTAGAATCAAAACCAAGATGAGGAAGTAAAGAAAAGTTCTATTTATAATGGTGCAACGTGCATGGCCCTGTTTTCGCGTCAGGAATCATTTCGCTACGTTTGTTTCGGAACTTTTTTCTCGCCCGTAATTCCCGGCGGACATTTCTCCTCTTATTTTATACTTGCTATATAGGGATTTCCGTTCATCCCTTTTCTCACATAT
Source organism: Amblyomma maculatum (assembly GCF_055883805.1). Classification (NCBI taxonomy): domain Eukaryota; kingdom Metazoa; phylum Arthropoda; class Arachnida; order Ixodida; family Ixodidae; genus Amblyomma; species Amblyomma maculatum. Next base: position 14,509,711 of record NC_139347.1, on the reverse strand, counting down.
TTTGCGTGGGCCCTGAGATTTCTAAATCCGTGCGCGAGTCTCGCCAAAACCTCCGAAAACAGCGACGTCCCGACGGCGTCCTCTTACAGACAAGCAGCAACATATTTGTTGAGCTCCGCACCGATAAAGCCCTCTTTATGGTGCGCTGAACATGTGGTACAAAATTCGTGCACTAAAATCAGTTAAATATTGCTTTATAAGCACTAAGCTCAAACATCCAATGAAAAAAAAAATCAATGAACAAAGACACCGTCAATAAAAACCATGTTTGCCCTTGCGCTCGGCATGCCCAAGAGGAGCGCATGATGAAAAATAATAAATCCTACTTGTAATACCTTTTTTTCTTGACAAATATATTCTCACACACCCGTCGCTTTACTGGACCTTTCATTTCACATATAGTTGTGTCTGTTGCAGAGGTCATTTTTTTTTTTTTTCAAGACGCAACAGACCAGGGAATGATAGAGAAGCGGACTGTGTTCGGCAGAGCAATTTTGCGCCAGGTCGTCGACAACCCCTCCGACTAAGAATATTTTTTTTCCGCGGGCTTTCTCGCTTCATAGAAAGTATTCTGCACACGTGAACATCGAGAGTATAGTCTCAAGCTCTGGGTTATTTTTAGGCAGCACACACTGTATTTCGAAGCAGAGGGCAAAATACTGAAGCTAGTCCGAGATTCGCATATAAGAATAAAATGAATATAAATCCTTATAGCATTCGCAAAAATCGGCAAAAAAGCAATCGAGGAAGATTCCTGTGAGGATCAAGATGCAATGAGAGGAACAGGTGCGCGAATTCACGGCGCGAACGCTTCGAGACATGCCGGAGTTTAACGCCAGGACCCGTTCAATGACAGGAAAAAAAATTAAAACAACGCGGTTTATATTCACAAGACACGGGGATGCGTCGGCAACTGCTAAAAGGCAGCAGATAAAAACTGTTTCGCCATATTATTATTGATGAGTTCTGGAAACCCTGAACAAAACATATTGTGTTTCGCTACCTCTCAGCATTACCTCTCTAACTTAGGGTAACAAACAAACTGAATTCCAATGGAAGAGAGCATAGCAGGATGCGGCAGAAAGTTAGGTGGACGGATGAGGTTAAGAAGTTTGCAGGGGTCAAGTGTATGCAACTAGTACAGGACCGGATTATTTGGAGGATTATGATAGAGGCTTTCGCCCTGCAGTGGGTATAGTCCGGCCGATGATGAAGATGATGACCTCTCAGCGTTGTCATTTTGTGAATAAATATGATGCAGCAAGAATTTATTCGGAACTCTTTTAGTCTTGCATATATGAATCACATATTGTTTGTGCTCCTCTTTGTTCGGGCGCTATGTATTGCTTCGCAGCCTAAAAACAGGATGATGATTTCAGAATGAATGATTGTATGAGTGGGAATTGAAATATATAAAGTTCAGAAAAAACTTACTACTGACTGCCTGCGCCCAAGCACAACAGGACGCTGTCCTGTCTACTGACAGATTTACCGCCGCCAGTGCTGTGCATGTCTATAGCCGTTGCCGGTGTTGGCTTTGACGTCACGCTATGGGCTCATAGAAAATTTACAATGGGGAAACAAAAACTACAAACATTTTTATCTGCAAATTAGCTATGAAATATTACCTCATGTTTCCAGGGGGCAATGATTTACTGCTGTTGGGGTGCATAAACCATACCTACATGCATACATGACAGCATAAGGTATGAAAACAGAGCGTTCTTATAATCACTGGCGCTGTTATTAACTCTACACTTGTTAGGAACCAATTTCATAGGTAATATGAACACTGAACTGCAGTGGTTTGCTTATAGAGAAGGCAAGATTTCTAGGCAATATCAGGCAAGGCCCCAGGCAATGCATCACCATTTACGATGTGATGAGGAAAGAAAATGTATTATATAAAGGAGTGAGCCGTTATCTTATTTTTTCGTGAGCAGGATATTTATCGCGCCAGTATTAATTCTGAGCACAAAAGCCATTGTCATGCAAGCAGGTAACATAGTTGAAAACGTTCCTGAAGAAAAAAATCTTTGCTACTTTTGTATGAACAGCGAACTTCAGTGCAGGGACTTCCTCTCCTATAAAGTGGCACCGGGGCAAAATTTGTCCTCAGATGCCTCATTGTGATAAACTGCACAAGGCATTATTCTCAAGTGGGATTATAATATGTGACATGGTTATTATGCTCAGTGCAGAAGCTCAGAAGTCAATACCTACACTACGATTCGTGTAGGAGTAACAGGGCGTGGTATAACAACACGCTGCCTGTTATTTGGGTCGATTTTGTGTCACAATATGGCCTTTTAGGATGCACTGGCTTCCTATAACCCATACAGTCTCAGGCAAGTATATGTAATCTGTGTGCTGCAATGACTGCTGTCAGAGACTCATTCTCTATGACATGCACATTTGCAATGGCGCCACAGATAACGTCGGCAATGGCATAAAAAGTGTGAGAAAAGCATGAAGATTCGCTGAACGGCATTCTGTCTTTTACAGTGAGTACATAAAAACTCTTATAAGGAGAAATAAAGGCGCCGAGGAGTCAATGAACCTAGCGTCCATGAAACAGCAGTCCCGAGACGTTGAACCCACGACTAAGTGCAAAGTTTTATTTTCCCGAAGGATAATACCGTCGTGTAACTTAAGCTATCAATATGCTGCATAACTCACACGTTCTTACATTTGCATTGCTTTTATCACATAGACAATTCCCCTTTATGATCGACGCATTGCGCAGAAGAAAATGCATATTGGTTTGGCAAATTAGATTTATTGGCTTGGCACATGAAAGCCATAAAAAAGCTTACGGAAAAAGACAGGTTTCCAGAACTGGACATAAGGCCTGGGTTAGTTTCGAGGCAGATTCGATACCACAAAATAACATAAGAAGACAAATAGAAATAAAAAAAGACGATATCTTTTTTTGTTTTGTTTTGTGAAAGTGTGGGGAGAGAGTATGCGCATGAGAAGGGGGTTGGTATGTGTAAAAACACGTACAAGAACATCCCTAAGTAATAACGATGCCGTGCAAGAAAGAGCCACGGAAGCGAGGAAGAGGCCAAGAGGGACGAATATAAATGAGCCCGTCGCGTGGCAGTCGAGACGTATCGGTGTAGATAACGCGGTTTGAATTTCTTTCGCGGCACTGTCACGGGCTGTCCGGAATGAGCACGGCACACGCACAGTGCTCCGGTGCTCGCTCAATGTTTCTTGTTTTCTAAACTGCAAAATAATAAATAAAAAACAAGCCTGGTTTGGAAAGGGAGCATGCGAAGAGATAGCAGGTACCAGCCCCGAGACTCCAGTGGAATCGAGCAAAGGTCTCAAACGAAGACGGTGTGCGGAGAAACAAAGGAACGCGATGGGACAAAAATGTAATATATAAAGAAAGCCGATTGGGATAGAGAGGGCCGGGCTCATCTTTATTTCATGATCCCGCAGACACGCCGGTCTACCTCTGACGGGGCGCTCACCGCAGTGAAAGGATCTGCGCGGTTCACTGGTGTGGAAGATGTAAGCCATATGTGGAAACAGGCCAGGTGCGTGACAGCGGATTTGTGAGCGGATGTCTTGTGCTTGTCCGTCAAGTGGTGTTTTGTGGTTAAAGGAAACTGCAATGAAATGATGGGAGAAGGATGAAAAGAAGGCGTGCGAAATTTCATTCTCTAAATTTCAAAGTTAATATGTTAGTTTTCGGCGGCCTCACAAGTGGTCATGACTGAATTAAGAAAGTGTGAAAGTGAAACGTTTATGCGAAAATACCAACCTGTGAGAAGGGTGCCAAATTATGTGTTCTCATAAGAAAGGAGAGGTTAGAAGGAAAACCGTGTTGCTGGGCTGAGCACGGGATTAAGCGAATGTGGGTTTCATTCGAGCATTGTGCACGCTTGCGTGCAAGCAGTGAGTGGCTTGCAGTGGCTTGCTGGTAAAAACATGGATTTAATTTCGAAGGAAGAAAAATGCCCTTAGCAATGCCGTGTCTGTCACTCTCCAGCCAGTTTCGCTTGTTTTAAGTTCTCAAACATTTTTTTAAGGCCAATGAGACTTAACGTCTACGAACCTTTGAACGAGCATGCAAGAGTTTTTCCAAATAACGTAATCTCTATGTGCCATGGTAAAGAAAATGAGTTCGATAACTAATGGCTTTGAGTCCAGCTGGCTCTACAGAAATAGTGCTGATGGTATCCATATACATAGAGGCACTGCCACCGCAAAAAATGATTGCACTCTGCGCTGCCTTTGGGTGTCGTTCATAAAGTATTGCTGAAATTTTCTGGTATCCATCCTTCCGTATACCACCTTGCAAAAACTGGTCTTCGCTTTCTCAGAGAGATTGTTGAGATTTGAACCAGTTCTTATGTAAAGCTGATATCGATCGTTTTTCGCCGGTTATATTTCGCCGGTAAGCCATTAACACAAAAAAAAAAAAAAATTGTTATGGTCGAAAGAAACCTGTTCTCCATATAGGTAAACTATTTGTATTTCAGTAACAATGTCAGAAGAAATGTACCCATTTATCGCCATTCTCTGACAAGTATTTCTTTCAAGCGCTTATGATAGATGCACATTCATTACTTCACAGAAATGTGATGAAGCCTTAGAAATGAAACTTTCTTTAAACATATTGGGTCGGCTAAAATTCGGAATTTTACTGATACCCCAATTGCGCACCCGGAGTTTCACTATTATAAATATTTTATTTGTTTGTCTAGCGCATTTTTATTTTTATACTGGGGTGGTGCTGTTCAAGCTCGGCGTAGTCATCGAGTGCCTACTCATCTTGTCACTGAGCTTATTTCAAACAAAGAAATTCAATGTGCCTCGCTGGCCGAACTGTTTTTACTAGAAGGCCGCTGCTAATAGCTAGGTTTTAGCGCCAGTTTTTTTCCTTTTTGTTTTTTTTTCATCGCAGCAGGTGGTCTCGATAAAGCACTCTGCTTGCAGCTATACATTAGGGGCAGATGCGTCCTACGCCTATGATTGACTACGCGTCGTTGCATAAGCCGTTTTCAGCGATACCAAAAGCAAGGGCAATTTAAGCAATCAGAATGGCGTTATTAATTGGCTTTGCTACTTTGCCCCGGTGCCGTCGTCTGCAACAGGAAGGTAGGATAGAGCACAGTATTATAGTGATCGTCATCCTGATTATTATAGATCGCCTTGTCTTTCATAGTGCTGCGAAAAGCTTGTCAAATGGAGTGTGGAAATACAGTTCTACCATAAGGGATGTTATCCTGGGGAAAATAAAATGTGTCTGAATGGTTATGAAAAAGGGCCATCATTTACATTGTTTCTTTCAAGTGATTATTTTTTACGCTCGTGCAAGAAAATTGTATCTTGCACACCGGAAGGCTTAAGACCACAAAAACTTATGGACACGTAAACATGCGCGAGACTACTAAAGCGATTCATCCCACACAGCGGTTTGTACCTTGTTTTCCACTGTGTGTTCCATTCTTTCTGAAATCTCGCCTACCTATACAATTGACCACACTACTTATGCTTGTAACCACGAAAACAAGAAAGCCCAGCAGAGGGCAAAGAAGCCACAAGCTGAGGAGGACTGCCACTCCGTGCGCACTTGTGACTCACTTGAACCGCACACAAGCGAAGGAGGAATACGGCGCCGGCTGGCACGCCCCGTGTCTCGAGAAGACGTCGATCGCGACCCCGCCGTATTTACCGAGATTTTCCAGCTCTACGGCAGCGTTCTTAGAGTGGCGCAGGTGAACAGTCGACCGACAGGTTCTCGTGCCAGGCGGTGACATGGAGGCGACATGCAATAAGAATAGCGCTGTCTGCACTATGCGCTTTCCTGACCAAACATTTCGCAGCTTCCTCGCGAGATCGCTTTAATTTATGAAGGATAGGCTATGTCACGGAGAAACAGCTTGGCAGCGTTTCTGGAAGTGAATTTTTCTTCAATTTCATTGTTAAAAAAGAATACTTGGGGCGATATACAGCATGCCCGACTTTTTTTCTAATTCGAGTGTTACCCGAGTTTCGGAGACGCGGGTAAGTAAACGTAGATAACGCGCAAAACGCGAAAGAATCAGACATTAGGATGGCGAAAAGATGCCTCGCATGTGAAAATGAGCGCAGCCGGCGAGTGTCGTTTTTCCACTAAAAAAATACCGGAATAAGCAATGCGACGCGCCAGTACTTATATTGTTATTAAATCAAACATAAAAAATTGCAATATTAGAAGTAGTTCACTATCTTAATACACAGTAAGTAGCAGCCACTTCGCAAGCCCATTTCGGGTGCGAGAAGGGCGGCTCACATTTTTATGTATTATCTGCCTGCGCACGCTCGAAAGTCAACAGCGCGCAAGCACACCGCAGGTCAAACTCTTTCCTCCCTTCGAATGCGCTAAAGGGTAAAATTCAATATCGAGAACATTTCATTTAGGTAATTAAGTGTTTTAGTGAGGAATACATGGAAGACTTCGTGAAGAGCGAAGTGCGAGGAAAATGGCAAAAATGTGTGTTTGAAGCCGCAACTGACGGCAGTGAGCTTCGGATCGCAGGCAGGTGAAGTAGATTAAATAGAGTCCACAGAACAGACACTCGGAGGAACTGAACACACGAGGAACCTCGAACTACAAGATGCCGCCTTTGGCGTTGCTGTGCAGTAAACTCCGTTCACTGCTTGCCTTCGCTCAGTAGAGCTTTGGGCGGATGCTACTGGCTGGCTCTGTCCGCTTCCTTTTTATCGACGAGATAAATGGATTCACGAACATGTTGAAAGGCTCAGATAAACGCCCAATTTTGCAAGGAGGTTGCTGTAACCAAAGGAGAGTAATTGAGCCTAAATGTGTTAATTTTGGTGAGGTTGGGAATTGAATCAATGACGATCGGGCTACGGGAAGGACATGCTCCTCGATGACTTTAATTCGCGGTGGGAACAGAACCTTCCAACATAATAGCGGGCTGCTCTTAAGAATCGAAAATTACCCGCCCTCATAATTTAAGCATCTCCCATGCAAGCGTCTACTTCGACATAAAAGTTTGTGCTAATGACGCGTCTTATAGCGTGTTTGCTTAACGGATGAAACGCGATAAAGCGCGTGCTTACAACTTTCGGTCATTTCAGTACAAAAACAAAAATAACCAGTCATTAGTACAACATAACAGATATGTCTCAGAAATCCCCGTACACGCAGGTATATTCATGTACTAATCGCTTGGAGCACCATGTTTAATTGACTAAGTTTTATACCTCATGCAAATCAACTCCATATTTATTTTGAGTTCAAGACCTATGAAATTAATTCCGAAAATATGCAGCATTGAATTACACAAGCGAAGGTTTGGTTGGAGTGCACGGTAAGCAATATATTCGTATCTCTACGCGCAAACACGAATGGTAGCGAACGCCGCCATTCGGCGCCAACATTGGTTTGTATGCTGTCACGCTGAAATCCTAGACAGGAAAAACAAGCCCCTTGTTAAAGCGAAATCCCTCAAGGGCCGCGCTGATAATTTCGCTGCCTACCGAGCGGAGAGGAGCAATTTTTTTTTTGTTAGATTTGAACATTTACCACCGGAAACATTGTGGCTGGTTGTGCTCCGATGTTTGCGCCAGTTAACTGGCAGCGGGTGCTGTTTGCGTGACAATGCAAATCGTCGTGGGAAAGCGATGACTGCATAGGAACATACGGCGAACAGACTGCGCGGCCGGCTACACTCCTGGATTAGTTATCAAGCCCGCCCCTAGCGGCATGGTCGTCGTTTTTCACGCCGTTTTGCAAGGCTCAAAGTTTGTGAGCACCACATGAAAGCGAAGTAAAGCTGTATATACCCTGCAGTCTTACCTACATTTCATGCATAGCGGTAACAATAGAGTCAAAAGGAGTTTATTAAATCGGACCAGAGCATTTATGATCGACTACTTCATAAATAAAGATTTACAGGTGCATCTTCAGGGAAAGAAAGTTGGTGTAGCTTTTCTGTGTAAAGCAGGGGAACATTGCTTCCCCAGAGGTTTCCTATAACATGATTTGGCCGTGCTTATGATTCTACATTAGCAGCAGCGGGCACTGGAACAAAACCCCCGTTAATTATAGCAGGACTGCAGTAAGCGAGTTGTATTCCGAATCACACGTTCTGGTCGTGCGGACTGGAAATAGAATAAATGGGATGCTGTCCGAGTAGAATCTCTGCAAGAAATAATGTAACTCATTAGGCATCGCTTCATAATATGATAGTAGAGTACATAATGGGAGGGACTGAATCACGATGGAATGACATGGTTAGCTTAGATTGCAATGAAACTAGAGACGCTGTAACTGCGTTAGTCGGTATGAGGAAATGCATCACGCCGGGAACAAAGGGGAACGAATATGGGGACATATTACCAAGTTTTGCATGCTAGCCTCATTTGTACAGCTGTTCTGGATGTGCACTGAACAAGTTCATAACAAAAGCGACACCCTGTCCTTTATAATAGCAGATCTCGTGGTCGTTCGCGACGGTTTGTCTGCATTAACAGAGGGAAGCGGGGTTAAGTTCTACGGTAAAATTCTCTGGACATCGCAGACTGCTCTCCTAATCTGCCTTTCTGTCCCGGTCCCGTCACGGAGGCGCCGCTAGATAATTTCTTCCGACTTGCCCTGGACTTCGGGCGGCACGCAAGGTACACCTCGGTAGCCAAAATTACCATCCCGCCCGATCTCCTTATCACAATAGACCGAGAGTCATTGGCATTTATAGGTGCCACAGGCCGGCCATCTTTATATATAGACCTCTTTTTATTTATTCAATGTATACCTCATTTAGCCCGAGGACGCTGAAACAGGGGAGATACAGAGGGGGAAAACAAAACGCGGGGGGAAACAAAACAAAACATACGCAGAAAGCCGATTCCATTTGCTCATGGACCGCAAAAAACAAACAAAGAGAACCGGCATACATGTTAGTTTTGGCATGGTATTCCAAAACATTTAATCAATGATCTGTGCGAGCAGAGGCACAATGTGGCCTATGTAAGTACATTTCCTTTCGAATACCTGTCTGGTTGTGATATATCATATAGGAACTTAGACGATATTTTCTTGATCGAGTGGAAAGAGTTTCCAAATCTAATTTATTTTTCATGTAACTGCAGATATCAGTTATCCAATACCGCAGCGAACATTTTTATTATTGAGAGTTGATTGCCAAGGATCCCATAGGGAGAAGCGTAATCGAGCAGTGGTGGAACATATGCTAAGTAGTCCTGTAGAGAAGAAGTTACGCAGGGAGAAGTTATGCGTAGAGGTGCAATCTTGAAATGCCTTAGCGACGCCGGTGTGCAGCTCAATCTGATAAAAGTGCCATTTCGCTGCTCGCTAACTTATCATTTTAGGGCTTTTAGTGTCGAAGGGTTGCAAACTTCCTGATCTATCTAAACTCCGAGCTGTCGCTGTGTACCCGAAGCCAACTTCTATCAAACAACAACGGAGTTTTCTAGGCTTGTATCGTATTTTAGGCGTTTCGTTGGGAACTTTGCGACGATCATCGCCCCTGTGATGCGACTTCTTGGTAGTCACAATGATATTTCTGCCTGGTTACCGGCTTGCGATACTACTTCACAAAATAGCCTACAATATTTACGTCACTTCCTATGTCGCGCCATTTTGACCAGGCTGCGCCTACCGAAGTACACAACAAAGCCAGCGATGCCGGCCTCGGCGGTGTTCGCAATCGGACATTGATCAAGGCTGAGACCAATTACTCGAAGACAGAAAAGGAATGCTTGCCCATTGCTCGGGCGCTTCAGTGATTTCGGCCATTTATGTATGGGCGCCCATTCGATGTTACGGGCCACCACGCTCTGTGCTGGTTGGCTGCACTGAAAGACCCCACCGGCCGTCTCGCCCGCAGATTGCTTCGACTACAAGAGTATGATATCCGGGTCATCCATCGCACAGGGTGCAAGCACTCAGATGCAGACGCTTTATCTCGCTCGCCTGTATTTTTTTTTTTTTTTTTTTTTGTACGCAAACTTGCCATAAGGCATATTATATAAACTCATGTAAATGGTTTTCCGTAAGGAACCGGAGCAGTCTCCCGCTCTTAGCGTTGTCGGTGAGCCATTTAGAAAAGTCCTCTTCCCTTGCTGTGGTTAGACCCACTTCGCGCAGAATCTGTGTCCTTGATTCCCTTGTCCCTGCACAAGTCCATAGCAGGTGGCGAACATCCACTTCTGCAGCTGGTGTGGAACACTTTGGGCATGTGGTTGGTCTGATATCAGCTTGCGATTCCCATCGGCATTTTACCGACGGGGTAAGGGCCGCCCCAGCTCTTATCCTTCTAAGGGAAACCTCCTCCAATCTCGTTAAGTTACGAGGGAGTGGGAATGTACACGGGAGAATGAGGGCACGTGTACTTTTCCTTAAAGAGGATGCTAAAATGGAAACAGCGGAGCGGGCATCGATAGGGAGCCTGGTGGGGGGCGCATTAGTGTGTGGAACTTCGTGTGTGAGGTGGTCAACTTTTCTCTGCTCAGCGTTCTCAGCATTGTCTTGTGTCCAATGTATCTGGATGCTTATCTTTGTTTTTTTATTAAGCGCGTGGATTTCTTGGATAACACATAGCGTCTTCGTCACTTTCTTCAGTTGTTTTATGGCGGCTAAGGAGTCTGTATAGATGTGGACTTCTGTTATGGAATCTATTTTATTTATGGCCTCCATAGCATCGCGGATTGCATAGAGTTCCATCACAAGCGGGTCCGGGTATTCTAAAAGATATTCTTTATGTACCTTTAGTTCGCTGTGTGTTGGACTAGTAGCTGCTGTTCTACCGCCATTTTCTATAATTGATGCGTCCGTATATGCAATTAAGGTACCTGGAAGTGCATCAACCAGAGGTCGAGATGCCAGCTTTTCTTTGCGACGAAGACGAGCGGTCTTGTTTGTCGTGATAGTAGTGAATTCCCACGGAGGGGGGTCAGTCATTGGTGGTGTTCGAACTGCCACTTCGTTGTACAAGGATGCTATGGGCGTAACGTACTTTCGCTTGATATCCCTTGTTGCCTCTCGTTGTTCAATTAATTCTGTCAACGTATTTATCTGTGCAAACTCTTGGAGAATAGGGATAGGGGTAAGTTTTGGTAAGGCCGTGATAGTGCGCATTGCTTTTCTATTTATTGTTTCCAATTTCGCCCATTGCCGCCTCGTGAGTCTTTGGAATTGGGCCTAGTATAGTATCCTCGGCTGTAACACTGATTGTACAAGACGTCTTGCCATGTCCGCTCGAGCTCCTCCTCCCCTAGACGAAATGCGTTTTATCAAGTTTAAGGAAGTCGCAGCTACTTTTTTCACCTTATGAAGCCATTGTGTTCCTTTGCCGGATTTGTGAATTTCTAGGCCAAGAACTCTCAACTCGTCCACCTCTTCCAATGCCTGATTTCCAATCTTTAGGGAGACTCTTTGCGTTGCCAATTGTTTTCTTCCATTCTTGTTGGCAACATGAATGTAACTGGACTTTTGAGGTGATAATTCCAGGCCTGCACTTTGCACGTACTCATCTATGGTATTTAAAGCCTCTTGCAGATGCCGATTCTGTGTCTCAATTTGTTTATGAACAGACCAAATCGTGACATCATCTGCGTATATCATGAACCCCACTTCTGGTATTTTAGCTAATTTCCACGCCAATGGGATCAGTGCGATATTAAATAATAAAGGTGCTAACACTGACCCTTGTGGCACGCCTCTGTTCGAGGTGTAATTGTCGATTTGTTTTCCGTTTATCCGGATAGAAAACGTCCTGTCCTTGTAACACGTTGTCGTATGCCTTCGCCATGTCGGTAGCCACTACAGTGTGCACTAGGTGGCTATAAGGCGACACGTGTATGACCTCTTCAGCGAGCACAGCCAGTCCATTTTCTGTCCCAAGGTTTGTTCGGAACCCAATTTGTCGAGCATGGTATTTTTATTACTTTCCAACCACCATGACAGGCGGGTGGCTATCATCGTTTCATAGATTTTGCAAATTGTGGGTGTTAGCGAGATAGGCCGCAAAGATTCTAGACTTGTGGGAGGTTTCCCAGCCTTTGGTATTGTTACCACCACCGAGTGTTTCCAGCCGAGTGGAATGTCTCCTCCTTGCCATACCTCATTTACCACATCCAACAAGCCGTCAACTGCGGCTTCTTCTAAATTCTTGAATACTTCATAAGGAATATTGTCATGTCCAGGCGCAGTTTTACCATTCGCTTCTTCTATAGCAGCCAATAACTCCAATTTGGTAAATGGTAATGTTATTCCTGTTCTATCAACCGCATCCACTGTCGGTGAAGGCGCCGGATAATGTGCGCGGTTCGGGAAGAAAAGGGCAGCAGCCTGATCTGCAAACTCCTCTGGTGTAAGCTGTAATGCGAGTCTAATACTTTCTGCATGATCTTTAACCTGCCGCCTCTTTTCCATGCCATGGAAAGTCCTCCAGAGGGCCTTGTTAGTCGTTCCTGAGCCCAAACGACTGCACCACTCATCCCATCTCCTATGAGCCAGCTGTTTTTCATATCGGCGTGCCTGTGCCGTCACTCTGTTTACCTCAATTCTTCTTTGCACGTCTTCAGGATGGCGACCTGCCTGTATCTCGGCCCGCTTTCGGCGTGCCCAAAGTTTTAGTAGGTGCAGGTTGGGAGTTGGCTGATCTTCGTTCACTGTAGTTGTAATGGTGTGATCCTTGAGTACCGTTTGAAGGGTGGTAACGAGAGTATTCGGGCTAACTGAATGCGTTCGAGTATCCTGCCGTACACCACCCAATGTGTAACAGACGATTTCTTTCGAATTTTCTTCATATGTCACAAATTAAGACAAATACTAATGGGGACATGGTCACTACCCCACGCATCTAATTCCGCCTGCCATTGTGGTGCACCAGGGCCCTTCCACCACGTCAAGTCTGGTGAGCGTGTTTGTGTTGCAGGTAGTGTTGCGACTCCTGGATGATTTAGCAGTGTAAATTCCATTTCTGTGAAGGCAGTATGAACTTGATCACCCCTTTTGAAATCATAATCATATCCCCATTAGGTGTGCGGAGCGTTAAAATCTCCACCGATTAATATCGCAATTCCAGGGTATAAATGGCGAATATGCTTAACCCATCCAAGATTAAGTACTGTGTTTCTTGGCCGAGCGTACACGGACACTAATATAAGGGGCGTTTTGTTCGGACGCGTGAGTACAGCAACTACTTCCTGCTGAGTGTTGCACCACTTGCTCAAGTCAAGTGGCGTTTGGGGAATGTTGGCCCTAATATAAACGGCAGCTTTTCCTGGTGTTCCGGCCTCTGCTCTTGCTCGTTTATCAGGGATAGAAGGACACTGGTACCCTATATATCCTGTTATTGAATATAACCTATTGTGCTCCTGTATCAAGAACGCCCATGAATGTAGCTTGCCGTACACTAATTTTGTATTTAAATCCCCAACTTTATTACAGAGCCCTCTGCAGTTCCATTGTGTAATCTGTTGCCACTTGTTTCGGCTACTTCTATCCATGATGTAAGCTGCTCTGAATGAGGTGTGTCAGTTGCGTGAGTGTGTCCAGTACCGCTTTCCAAATAAGTACGTTATCGGTAGGTTTACAATTCGGAGCATCCACTAACCTTGCTATCGTACTGCCTGCAAGCGTTTCTTTCTGTTTTTCTGAGCTTTCCTTTCGTCGTTGGGCTATATGTGCTTTCTTTTGTCGCAGCTGTGCAATTTGTGCTGAAAGCATCGCAATTTCTTTTTCTATTGCATCCTGCTGGCTTGTGCAGTCTTTAAGGTCCGGAAAATCATCAGCAGTGAATGCCACTGTGCTCCGTTTTGTGCGTCGTCCATGTTTTAGCGTGGAAGCAAAAGATGCACTGTTCTGTGCAACCACCTCAACAGGCTCTCCTTCTTCTAGCGGGTGTGGCTTGATGTTCTGTTGCCACCTGCGTCCAGCTCCACCTTGACTTCCTTGTACATCGACGACAGACCTTCGGAACAGCGCAAGCACCCATGGCTGGCATCATTCATCGATCTTCTCACGAACTCGTCACTCTCCTCGTCCCCGCGCGCCCTTCGTCGTCAAGCGCAGTATTTCGCCCTTCAAGACCGTCTTAAAACCGATGCAAATATATGCCAGATTGCCGTAAGTGGCTGCTCGTCATACCTCGACGCCTCCGTAGTGCTACCTGCGCATCTTATTATAAGGATCCCCAGTGTGGCTGCGACAACGGTTGAGACAACGCTTTTACTGGCACGGTATGTGTACCTTCGTCGGTAGGTACGCCTGTTCGTGCATCGATTGCAAGCCTCCCCCCCACATCCGCCACTATAGCTTCTCCCGTGCCCACGCCGACTATTTTATCATTGATGGTGTCGGCATCGTTTTGTATGGACGTCTGCCGTACGCACATGCAGCGATTCGTTGGATCCTCGTGGCCGTCGATCACCTTACTCGCTACGTGGAAGAAACAGCAGCCCTGCAGGCCGCCACCGCATCGAAAATTGCGTCCTTTCTTCTTCACCACTTCATTCAGTGGCGCGGAGCCTCTCGTTAACTGCTTAGTGATTGAGGCAAATCATTGTTATCTCAAGTTGTTGAAGCGCTCCTACACGAATGTCAAAGCATCCATTGGACAGCAACGCTTACAACCCTTAAACCAACGGCCTCACAGAGCAATGCAGTCGAACACGGGGTGACATGTTGTCCAAGTATATCGCCTCCAATTACTCCGATTGGGACACGATTCTCCAATTTGTAACATATGCTTACAACACCACTGTTCAAGCAACTACCGGATTCTCACCATTCTTTTCTGTTTTATGGTCGTGAACCTTCGTCTCCACTCGACACCATTCTTCCCTACCGTTCTGACATCTCAGAGTATACCTCGCTATCAGAAGCTGCCAGGCACTCTGAAGAATGGCGCCAGCTGGCTCATTTGCTGACTACGGAAGAGCTAGCCAAGACGAAAGCTCGCAGCGACAGCAGTCACTATGCCCACACATTCCTTCCCTGTGCTAGCGTATGGCTCTGAGTCTCTCGACTTCACCGGGTCTGTCCACCAAGCTCATCGCTACGTACCACGGACCCTATATTGTGGTAAAACAGACTTCTGTTAATCACCTAGTTGAACCGATAGCCGCTTCTATCAACGTTCGCCGCCGTAGACGTGAGATTGTCCACGTCAACTGTTTGAAGCCCAATTACGATCCCGCTATCCTTTTGTCTCCTCGAGTCGCCAGGATGACTTCTCTTTTCTGCTGGGGCCAGATTGTAGCGAAGACGTTACGCAGTCAAGAAGTTATGCGGAGAGGGGCTGGGATGGACTAAGATAAAGTGCTTTTTCGGACTATCAGTTTAGGAGCTAACCTACCATCGCTCCAGTCCTGACCGCTACCAGTGGCTGAATTCCTGCCTAACAGGCTGTTGGTTTCAGGCGAAGAGGCGTGCTCCAGATTTCGCTGTATAGAGTTCAAGGTCCTGGTGGCTTTTCCAAACTATCGTATCCATACGCGCAGTCCATGAACAGTCGGCTGTAAATGTCAGACCTAAGTACTTATGCGCTGTTTTTTGTGCGACTACATTATTTTTTATCTGTACTCTCAGGTTAACTTTTTCTTTCATTTTCTTTCCTTCTTTTTTTCTTTCTTTTACATGGAAAGTAACCCGAACGCACTTTTAGTGTTCAACCTCATTCTTCATTTTGAACCCCATTCAAGAACACATGATAAGTCTCTTTATAACTAGGCAACATCAAATTGATTTCTATTTCCTTTATATAAAACGCAGTGATCAGAAAAAAAAAATCTACACATGAATCAGTTCCCGAATAAATATCATTTATATATATTAAGAACAAGAGTGGTCCTAAAACAAAACACTGCGAGACACCTGAGGTTATTTCTACAAAACAGACTTCTGTCCATTTAATACCACGCACTGTTGCTGGGAAGACAGATAGTTTTCAATCCAAGCAATTGTACTCTGTAATTTATATTTAGTGCAGCAAGTTTTCTTAAAAGCAAAGGATGCGGCACACTATCAGATGCCTAATGAATGTTTAGGAAAATGAAGTCGATTTGTCTTCCATTGTCTAGGTTAGATACAAGGTCACGATAAAATTCAATAATTATTATCGTACAAAATAAACCCTTACGCAACGCATGCTGTTTTGCAGCCAGAAAGTTTTATTAAATAAATTTGTATTTATAGATTTGTATAAAATAGTTTCTGTTATTTTGCACGGTATAGATGTAAGTGAAATCAGCCTATAGCTAGCAAGTTCTTTCTTCGACCCTCCTTTATAATTGGTAACAACGTGTGCAATTTTCAGTCGTCTGGAAGGGCACCGCAATACAACGACTTAGTGTAGATTGCATAAAGATAAAGACAAATAGGTTCAGCACCAGATTTAAAATTTGGGGAGAAGCACCATCAGGTCCGATAGCCTTATTCTCGTTAATATTGTTTAGCAGTGATCTGATTCCGCCCTGCCGAGGTAGCGGAGTGGTTACGGCGCTCGACTACTGTGCCGAAGAATGCGTGATCAGCGGAGAAAGGCAGGCGTCCGCGTGCTGTGCGATGTCAGTGCAGGCTAAAGAACCTCCGGTGGTCAAACTTTTTGGAGTCCTCAACTACGGCGTCTAACATAGCCTGAGTCGCTTTGGGACTCTAAGCCTCACAAACCGAACCAAACCAGGGATCTTATTCCATTGACATTTAGCTCAACCCGATTCATAGTCGGAACAGAACTGATTTGATATAAGGGGCTCCAATTGTGCTGCGGTAAATATACTGAGCGGAAGTGATTATCCAGACACGTAATCTTTCCAATGTGACTGAATCACATCCATTAATAAAATATACTTTGCTATTACTAGTCGGATATGCTCTATAACTTTTCAAACTGCCGAACACATTTAGTTCTTTGATAGTGTTTAAATTTGCTGTGATCGGCGCTGGGAATGCAAATCGCTAAGTTCATTTAGCTCTTCTTTAAACCTATTTAATTATTCATGAAGGGCATAATCAGCAGAAATGTATTCGAATACCGGTAAATAATCAAAAAGCTTCCTTGACGTACTGGTATAATCTTCTTTATCATATACGTACACTTTTCTGGCTCCTCTTTTGTTTTTCTGCTATCTGTGGTTTTAGTACTTGCGACAACAGCATGGTGGCCACTTATTCCCGGAATTACATTGACAAGATTTACCATATATGGCGAGATGCATAAAAACAGGTCCAATATATTAGTGCAAAAGTTGCATCAGACACATACTATGTTAAGCCGAACGAATCTACGGTACTTTTAGTTTCCAAGTCGCAGTTTTCACAAGCTGCGTGCTCACAAGTTTTATCCCGCCACGGCAAATCAGGCAAATTAAAGCGTCCCGCTAACATTAAAGTACGAGAAGAGGCTCCTCAAATTCTTTGTTGCAAATTCTATAGCACGTCGATAGACGAGTTTGGAGGCCAGTGTACAACACTCCAGTTGCAGATAACGAATAGTCCAGCATTGTGACCTTGCACTAGACAGATTTTACATCATCATGGCCTATATTTAGTTGAGACGAGTTTAAAGAGCGAGTAAATGAGATATGGACGTCACCAACCTTACGGAACATATTTTCCCGATAAGCAACGAGGTCTTGCGGGAACACTTCACTGTCTTTAACAGAGTAATCGAGCTACGATTCCATTCGAAAGAGGGAATCGGCTTGTACAGAACTCATAAGAGCTGCAAGATTGTCACCGTTGTTAACGACGCTCCTTCACTTCACTGTTTGGATTTAAGTACATTTATTTTGACAGAAAAGGCAGAATGCAGAAGCTCTCTGTCAGGTGGCTATCAGTCCACGGCTGACTGCGACCTGATTAGCCCATTCAATGCTACCGCAGTCGTCAAATTTTCACTTGTTGTTTTTCCCTGTTAGGGTCACATATTTTTCTAGAATGGGACTTCTTTTCTTTCTTTGTCCCGCCTAACGGTTTTACCGTCGACAATTAATTACTCGATGCTTCATTTGATACGACTGCTTTCACTCGCTTTATTGACTTTTGTAAATTCACAAAGCCGTTTCCGGGCATCTCTTCTTTCAGATGTGTAGTCTTGCTCGACGCTGTATGAAGGTCTTTATGAACTTCCTAGCATTTGAAATAACGTTGGCTTTCCCATTGTGGGAGGCGGAATTAGCAATAATTGGCCCTTTCTTTTTTTCGTGATGGCGACATATATGGTGCGCTCTTTCTACCGCCGTAATTTTGAACCTAAATGTTCTTCACGGACATTTTTGAGCAATTCTTCAGACTTTTCCCATGTCTCCGATTCGTCGTCATCGCCGGCATAAAAGACTGGGTTATTTAGGCAGCTTCTAACTTCTGAGTCAACGCTTTTTTCATCCAGTCTTCTAACCTCATTTGTCACGTCCTTTTTAATGTTTCCTTACTCGTTTACTGTATTGTGGAGTGCTGCAGCCTAGGCTTCTGTAATAAACAGTTTGTGGTTAATTTCTGCTGTCATTGCCTCATGCTTCGTTAGTCTAGTGTCAATGCTCTCAGATTTGCTCAAGATTGCAGTTTGGCCATCTTGAAAGCTCTTATGTAGCTCAAGGTCCCCGGCGTCCAGTGGGCCGGGGTTCATCTCAACATCGCCTGAGAACAATAATAACAGTGCAAAATACAAAACTTTATGTGCAAAAAGACAAAAACATTTGCTACAAAGAATCATCCACATTGGTTTTCGGCAAACAGACACAAGACATGTAGGAAGTAGAACCAGCAGAGCAATGAATAATTCGGAAGTTTGAGTCCCTTCTACAAAGCGAAAGCCCTTGAGACCCAAAAAAACGTCGTCCGCCTGGCGGCTGAGGCCGCGAAGAATCAGTGTATTCTTGCGCGCTTCTAGTCGCGGAGTCCCAGCTCCCTATTCGGGTCTGCGTCTCTAAATGTGGGAGTAGGGGAACCTCCTATATCGGTGGCCGTAAAGTTGTCAATCAATCAATCAATCAATCAATCAATCAATCAATCAATCAATCAATCAATCAATCAATCAATCAATCAATCAATCAATCAATCAATCAATCAATCAATCAATCAATCAATCAATCAATATTTAAATAATTACTTATACAACAAACTAGAACTGAATGATTACGACTAAGCTGCAGCAGCAGAAGCGATGTAAACTGCACGCCTGGAAGCGTGGGGGCTCCAAATTCCACGCAGTGTGTAACTCCTTTAAGTAAGGTTGAATGACTTATTTGCCCAATAAAAAAGAAAGGGAGGAAGGGAAGAGTGGAATGAAGGTCTTCTTTATATGAGAAAAAAAAAAAGGGCCTGAGCTTTTACGTAATCACTACACCATAATGCAGCATACTCCTACTTTTTTACTGCTTTTGCTTCCGGGCTGTAACATCCGAAATTTAAACTTGATTAGGGCAATCGGAAAAAGTGGACTTTTTATGAAAAATGATCATTCCCGTTCATACTGGCTGGACCTGTACATAGCACGCACGTCCTTAAGACAGGCTTGAGTGGATCCACACAGCTGTAATGCGAAAGCTGTTATAGTCTAGCCCGACGGACTTTGCCGATTTCCTGATTTCATCCACTGAAAAGAGTGCTGCTTGGCAATAGCTTTGCTGCGCAATGTTATACCATGACTTGCTTTCGAGACCATGAGTGCAATAGACATCGCTAAGACCAAAGCCAATTAGTTATAATCATTCATTATTAATCCTGTGTTAAGCAGTGGTTATGAGATGGTCTTAATATGCATTGCCGAGTGATATGCTTATTTAAGTATAAGTGTCTTTAAGGTCACATTACAGCAGTAAGCTGGCATATGTACACAAATTGGTGGTAAGTACACCTTACTAATTATATATAGGCTTGATTAGGATTGACTGACCTAATGTTCATTGCTAAGCCTATTTGATGGAGACCACTTCAAGCTTTAATCGCAAAACTACCGCTTAATGAGGATAATGCGCTAAGTTTTTTTTTTCGGGAACTGTAGATCTCAGCTCGCAGTACGAGCAAGTGACAACTGGTAAATTCAACCGAAAAGCAGACTCATAGGGCGGTGCCGATTATTATTCGTACAATGCGACCAACACCTAGGCGTGTGCATGTGTTCACGCAATGATTGGCTAGTTCTTGTAACACTTCATGAAAAAATCTTGCCGCTGACAACTGCAGACTACGTGCACCACATCACTATGCTTTTGGCTGATTAGAACTTGAGGAAAATGAAGAGCAAAATCTATATGCATGTCCAGAACTCTTCCTTGCGTGGATTTTCAAAGTTTTGAGGTACAGTGAAAATTCAACCTGCGATGTGCCGGCCTCTTATGCCATATCACTACAAGCATAAATGCTTACAAAGCACATTCGATCATACTATGCGACGCGACAAATATTTGTCTGCAGTATTATTATTAGCGGTCAGTTCCGCTTATATTGCAATAGCAATACTGCGCCAGGTTTCGAGCCGTCGCGTATTCCCGGCGGACGCCACGCTTGATCTTGAACAGCCGAGCCGAGCAATCGTTTCAGCCGAGCTCCGCCAGATGGCGGCACCGTCGGCGCGCCGCGCTAAAGCCCGGCGCGCTGCAGGGCCGAACAGATGGTTCGCCGTTGCTTCGGCCTCGCCGTGACTGCTTTGCTATGCAGGCTGCTGAAGAGAGGGGTCGACGAGAAGCTGCCGCAAGGAAGCGACAACGTGCACAAGAGACAGTGGAAGAACGTGAAGAACGTCGTGCTAAGCGTCGTGCACAAGATGAAGCTCGGCGACTACGTTGTAGCTCTCCGAGTGCTGCCACCTGGTCGGCTACTGATGAACACTTGACTGCGCAGGAACGCCGCATTGCCACCAAGCGAAGACAGCGCGCTGAAGAATCGCCGGAAGAACAGTCGTTACCATTGTGTGTCATGTGTTACTCTATAGCCAAACTATCGAACCACACAAGCTAACACACAAGCGTAGCCATGCGGCTATTAATAATGCAATTTACCAGGCTTAACCAGGTCTAAGTCACTGCCAATTTTAGTGCTGTGACTGCTTCAATACACATCGCACAAACGGAGGAGGTAGCGATCGCATTACTCGCAACGCACACACACAATACACATACATTGTTACCCGACTTCCTAACCGCCTATACACACTGCATGCGAGGTGTATATGGTATCTCGTTTGGCCTGCAAAATCTTAGCCGAAGCCAGACACCAGGCCTACACAAAGAAGAAACATGACAACGTGGTCATCAAAGGATAGAGGGAAACGAGCATGCATGTGCCGCAGCACGATCCGTTATCAATTCCTTCCAATGACTACCCCGATTCTTTCACTATATACAACGCGATGCTGCAGCACGTCCGCTCATCGAGGCAGACATTCTCCGCTCACGCTAAGGAATTCGATAAATTAGAGGAGTGTCACCGCATGCGGCTGGAAACACTGCGCTACAGTAGCACACCTAGACTGCACACAATTAGCCCACATTCTTTCTCAGACGAGTGCACTTTTTTCGCGGCCAGAAAGCAGACCATATGGTATGGGCTTGCGAAGAAACCTAAGCCATAAACGATAAAGAAAACCAAACGGGAGCGGATTGGGAGGCAGCCCTGTCCAGATCCGACCTCGCGGCACAAGGGACTTTTTTTTGTGAGAGCTCTAGGAGCGGCTTCGCCCAACGGACTCCTTTCCTAGAGACCCGACCAATACCGCCCTTAACCTCTAAACCATTGTCCATAAATAAATATTTTATACTATTACAACTTTGATTATTATGCCACGATCATCTAGTGGTAGAAGCTCCGTGGTGCGCAGTTTGTAGATGTGCCTGTACGCGCAAATTCCCGAAAGCAAACACACACACAAACCACGACTTTTGTCTAAAGAATAGTATACTGCAGTGCACTAAAGTACTGAAAAATATCAAATGGTCGGAAATCGCGCTGCCGAGGCTCTCGGAGGATTGAGAACCGCAACAAAATAATAACATGGAAGACAAAAATGTAGTGAGGAGTTTATAATATAACATGTAGCCAGCTGCGATTCTTAGCCGAGGCTCTCGGATGATTGAGAACCGCAAAACAATAACTTGGAAGAGGAAAAATCTGGCTCCATAATTAAACAAAATGGGCAATAGTTGGTAGGTTACTGAAGAATTTATATTATAACATGTGGCCAGCTGCGATTCTTAGCACATTCAGAAGTCAACGCGTGTTTTTCTGGCGCAGTAGGTTGTGTTGTTTCGCAACACATTTAAAGCGGCTGACTGCGCTTTGTAGGGGATCACTGACAATGCGAAGACCTTGGAAAGATGAGCTGTTAAATTTGACCCCAGCCCTTTGTTTCAAAAAGAAGTGATACTTAATTGGTTATTGGTCAGTAATTATCGGGAAGTTTTTCATAAGACCAGAAGCGCGCAACATGCCAAAAAGTGCTAATTACGTCCAGAGCCGCAGTACTGCATTC
The DNA here is from genome assembly GCF_055883805.1 of Amblyomma maculatum. Taxonomy (NCBI): domain Eukaryota; kingdom Metazoa; phylum Arthropoda; class Arachnida; order Ixodida; family Ixodidae; genus Amblyomma; species Amblyomma maculatum. The sequence goes on along the minus strand of NC_139347.1, from coordinate 14,487,248 downwards.
ACTTCAGCACATGCACTTATCGTAATTAGCGTCATGTTTCTCTTTCTCTCGACGTGCGACTGAAATAAGGTGGAAGACGTTAGACTCGAAACAAATCTCTTGTTGCGTGGAAATCGATTCTGCGCTTTCCCCTCCCAAGTGCGATCATAACGACCGCGTTTGCCCTGGGCAAATTATTGCACGTCCATATCCGCGTACGCCTTCATCGCTGCCAACGCGTATCTTTATGTTTTTGTTGTGTTCCAAGTGCTGTGCTCGTCCGTTCCGTTGTGAATGGAGCAGTGCGCGCTAATGAACAGGCCCGCACCCCTCTTTGCGCTTCGCCGGGAGGACTCGCCGCCTGCCTGCGCTCAGCGGGACGCCCCCCACGGTGGGCTCCCTCGCCCTCCTCTGGTTCTGGGAAGCAAGCCCCATCCCCGGCCTCCGTTCCCTCCGTTCTTCGCCCGGCAGTTCGGCCTACGCCTCGGCCGACGCTGGTCGCACCCTCTTATCTAGTAATAAACGAAGTTAACGGTTTAACAGTAGCGCATATGTCTTTTCTCCATCGACGACGCGCAAACACGACAGTGGCGACGAGGAAGTGGATTTGACCCGCGCTACGCAACGCTATTGACAAGCCATGGCTACGCGAGGGTTAATACCAGAATTCAACGGCTCATCTTGGTCATCGTGGGTTGGACGCCTCCAGTTCTACTTCGAGGCTAACAACATCACAGACCCAGCCTTGAAGAGGGCCAACCTGCTAACGCTGTGCGGGGAGCAGACTTACGACACTGTCTGCGCCCTTATTCAGCCAAGCACACCAGCGGAAGTGCCTTACGAAGAAATCGTTGCAGCCCTTCAAAAGCACTACGACCCGAGGCCATCTGAAGTTTACAGCCGAGCCCGCTTCCAGCGACGAGATCAGCTGGAAGGCGAAACTGTGAGCACCTACGTAGCAGCGCTCAAGAAGCTTGCAGCTGACTGCAATTTTGGGACGCTGACCACAGCCAGGACAGCTACCGGGCAGCATGAAGACACAGCATCTGCTAACACCACCATGCTTCCATTGGACGTCATGTTACGTGACAGATTTGTGTGCGGACTGAGTGACGAGTCACTACAGCAGCGCCTGTTCGCTGAGAGGGACCTCACGTTTAACAAAGCTTACGACATCGCCGTGCGAGCGGAGAGCGCCGGTCACCAGCAGAGAGCGATGCGCCGGAACACCGAGCCGGTACATCAGACAAGCAACCAGGTACGCAGACCTTCTGTTGTTGCAAAATCGGTCAAGAATGTACAACGCTGCTGGCGGTGTGACGGCCAACACAACGCCCAGGGATGCCGATTCCAGTCAGCCACGTGTAATTTTTGCCACAAGCAAGGGCATATTGAGAAAGCATGCATTACGAAGCGGAAGCTTGCCAAGATAAAGTCGCCTTCTCAGCCTAACCACAGCGTAGACGCCTCAGAGAATAGGCCGCCATCTGATGCCCACGGAGCAACATCAGCAGTATCATCAGTGTTGTACGACCTGAACACCGTGAATCTCGGCACGCGTCCGAAGATGTTTACCGAAGTTACAGTACACCACAAACTGATTAAGTTCGAGGTGGACTCAGGCGCAGCCTGTACTCTGATCAGTGAGGCCACATTCCGAACTTCGTGGCCATCAGACGCACCACCCTTGCAACAAGACGACACGAACCTGCGAACGTGGTCAGGACAGAACTTGCCACTATTGGGATCTGCCAACGTGCTGGTTTGTTACAACGGCCAGACCCATACGCTACCTCTCCTTGTTGTGAAGGGCTCAGGATCAAGCCTTCTAGGGAGAAACTGGTTTTCTCCATTAGGGGTGACGATATGCGGCATACACCAAACGCCGAGCCACAACGTCATTGAGCAATTGCAGGAGAAATACGAAAAAGTATTCTCTGAAGAGATTCCAGGTAATGAAGGGCCACCAGTCACACTGGAGTTGTTAAGCGGCGTGCAACCGAAGTTTTTGAAGGCCAGGCCGGTACCTTTTGCTCTCAGAGCTTCCGTTGAAAGGGAGTTAGACAAACTGGAGCAGCAAGGTGTCATCGAGCCGGCACAACATTCGCAATGGGCCACACCACTGGTTGTAGTTCGCAAGAAGAACGGAACCATACGCCTCTGCGGAGACTACCGGAGCACCGTAAATCTTGCGACTAAAGCGTCGTCTTACCCTCTGCCGACACCTGGAGAAGTGTTCAGTGTACTACGCGGCGCAAGAGTCTTCAGCACTCTAGACCTCACCCAGGCCTATCAACAACTGAAGGTGAGCGAACCAACGTCAGAATTACTGACAATCAACACACTGAAAGGCCTGTACAAGGTCAAGAGATTGCCCTTTGGCGTAGCTGCAGCCCCGGCCATATTTCAGAAGTTCATGGAGACAGTACTTCAAGGAATCCCAGGAGTTTGTGTCTACCTGGACGATGTAATAATCAGTGGCGCTTCCACGGAAGAGCATGCAGCGCGCCTAGAGCACGTTCTTGAAAGGCTAGCGAACGCAAATTTGCGTTTAAGCAAAGAAAAATGCTGTTTTGCGGTGTCAGAGGTGCAATTTCTAGGACACCGAATTGATGCAGAAGGCATCCACCCGACCGAAGACAAAGTGCGAGCGATCACCGAAGCACGGGCACCAACAAACAAGCAGGAGCTACAGGCGTTTCTCGGACTCTTAACGTTCTACGACCGTTTCTTAGAACAAAGAGCTACTGTGGCCGACGACTTATATCAGCTGCTCCGGAAAGATGTGAAATGGACATGGTCGCCCCGCCATCAGCAGGTATTCGACGCCCTGAAACACCTGCTTCGAAGGTGTACAGTCCTCAGCCACTACGACGAAAGGAAGCCACTGCTTTTGTCTTGCGACGCATCTCCGTACGGAGTCGGCGCGGTACTTTCGCAGACTGATGACCACGGAAGGGAGGCCCCGATTGCCTTCGCCTCACGTACGTTGTCACAAGCGGAGCGCAACTACGCGCAACTGGACAAAGAGGGGCTGGCCATCGTCTACGCGGCAACACATTTTCACCAGTATATTGCCGGCCGAAAGGTGATATTTATAACGGACCACCGACCGCTACTGGGCATTCTGGGGCCACAAAAGCCTATGCCACCGACATTGTCTCCGCGAATGACACGTTGGTGCATCAAGCTCTCAGCGTACGACTACGATCTGGTCTACCGCAATGGGACTAAACATCAGAATGCCGACGCGCTCAGCCGCCTGCCACTGAACGAAACAGTTGACGAACCGCCTCCGCCCGGAGACGTTCTTATGTTCGAAGCACTGCCAGAACCTCCGCTTACAGCAGGCACAGTTGCAGCATCTACGCAGAAATGCGCAACTCTACGCCAAGTTTACACAGCTGTTCAACAAGGCAACGTGCACAAACTCAAAGGGGACAACTTCGACGCTTACCGCAGGCGAGCTACAGAGTTGAGCACCCACCGCGACTGCATCCTATTAGGATCCCGAGTTGTGATTCCGAGAGAGCTACGCGCGCAAGCTATCTCTCTCATCCACGCCGGACACAGGGGCATCGTTGCCATGAAAGCGTGTGCCAGAAGCTATATGTGGTGGCCTAACATTGACCACGACATTGAAACAACAGTCCGAAACTGCAAGCCTTGCCAAAGCAGCCGGAGCAATCCGCCGAAAGCTCCTCTCCCGGAATGGGAAAAGCCACACACACCTTGGCACACCCTGCACGTTGATTTTGCAGGCCCAATTGAAGGCTGCACTTTCCTTGTGCTCGTAGATGCTTACACCAAATGGCTTGAAATAAGGGAAATGCGACAGACCACTTCGGCAGCAGTCATTGACAACCTCCGATCACTGTTCGCAACGTTCGGAATTCCCCGCAAGGTAGTGTCGGACAACGGAACACCGTTTGTATCTGCAGAGATTCTCAAGTTTTATCGCGACAACGGGATCTCATCAGTCACATCGGCCCCCTACCACCCAGCGACAAACGGACAAGTCGAGCGCTACGTGGCCGAGCTAAAACGTGCCCTTGAGAGAGACCAGACAGGGTCGCTGCAGCGCCGCCTTGCACGTTTTCTTTTCAAGCAGCACACAACTGTACAAAACACGACAGGCCAGACCCCAGCGAAAATGATGTTCGAGCGCGAAATGCGGACGCAGCTCACAGCTATTCTCCCCGAGCCAGAAACAGAGACGACCCGGGAGGAAAAACCGATTCCGCGCTGCGGGACACTTGTTGAGGGGCAGCGCGTCCTCGCCCGCCAGTTTCTCAGAAAACCACGCTGGGAGGAAGCTACTGTTGTGCGACGCATAGGCCTGCGCTCTTGGCTTGTCAGTATACATGGAACGGTGGCACGCCGACACCTCAACCAGCTGCGTGGATTTACGACGCCTTCCGAGAGCGATCCGGCAGCAGCGAGGACATCTGAGCCATCCTCCCACATAGCCTGGCATCTCTCCACAGAAGAAAAGACTGCACCCAGAGCAGACCTACAAAGCACAGCGGGCAACATTCAACCTACAAGTGGTCCTTCCCTGTGCGCACAGAGCCAGCGTGTCTCCACGCGTCCTCGCCGACCCCCTGCACGCTATCAGGCAACTTTTTAAGGGGGAAGGAAGTGTTGTGTTCCAAGTGCTGTGCTCGTCCGTTCCGTTGTGAATGGAGCAGTGCGCGCTAATGAACAGGCCCGCACCCCTCTTTGCGCTTCGCCGGGAGGACTCGCCGCCTGCCTGCGCTCAGCGGGACGCCCCCCACGGTGGGCTCCCTCGCCCTCCTCTGGTTCTGGGAAGCAAGCCCCATCCCCGGCCTCCGTTCCCTCCGTTCTTCGCCCGGCAGTTCGGCCTACGCCTCGGCCGACGCTGGTCGCACCCTCTTATCTAGTAATAAACGAAGTTAACGGTTTAACAGTAGCGCATATGTCTTTTCTCCATCGACGACGCGCAAACACGACAGTTTTCATTTCCCTTCCAGCTCGAGCTCATGCACAATAGGCCGAAGTGGCAGAGCGCTACGAGCAAAGGACGCAGGAGGGCATAGGAAAGCACCGAAGCAACGCGAATTCGCGCGTAGTTGGGCGCGACCGTCAACAGACTAGCCGAACGAGCGTTGCTGCGGTGAGCGCTGTCACCAAAGGATGGGGTGGAGGCAGTGCCAGAGGGGGGGAGGAGGGCAATTTGTTTGTTGCTGGCCGCTACTGCACGCTTTGTTTGTCAATCTAATTGGGCGCCGCCGACCGATGGCTAATTTGCGACCGCGCACGGAGCAAGCAGGAGGGAAGGAAACTAGGGCGCAAATAACTTCCGGTCGGATGGCCGGAAACATCCGGCTGTGTCAGAACAGCGCTAAAACGAATTAGCGAGGAAAGTAGCATGCAAGCATACAGAACTGCCGGCAGGAGAATAATGCAAAAAAAGAAACCGATACAACAACTCAGATTGATCACTTTACTTCCTGCCTCCCATCGTCTGCAGTCACTCCAGCCCTGACCCTTTGCTTTCACCGAGCTGCTTCCCACATGTGGTTGCAGTGAAAAAGCTGAGCCTGCAATAATTAGGTGAACCATTAGAAGACAGGCTGCGGTGGTACCGAAGGGTATTTGCCAAGCGGCCGCTTAGAGACCCTTGCCTAGCAGTGTGCCATTCTATTGGTTCTATTCGCGCCGGTGGTACGAATTGCTCAGTTTACTGCCGCAAAAGTTTCCTTTTGAGAGACTTTCAATGAATAATATCTCAACGAATTTCAGTTTTCCTTCTCTTTTCCGGAAACCTCATGTATTATAGAAGTAATACCTTTTATTTTCGTTTTTTAGAAACGGGGAAACCAGAGTGGGCACTTGTGGCTAAAATATTCGATTCCTTAAAGTTATTTTTTGCGCAAACCTCGTGTCTGTATATAAGTATTCTCAAAAGGAACTGTGGCAAAATATGCTTTGCAAGTTGGAAAAGCAAATGAGTATTTTTTGTGCGATTGTCGACAATTGTAAACGAATTGCGCATGTGATTACCCTGGCGCATCAAGAATATTCCCCATGTCTCTAATAATGGAACAATTTTAACTTGATATCAACATAGGGAGAGAGATCAGAAGCTCATAAACTTTTTTTTTTTTCATTGCAATACCGCGTTTCAGACAGAAATAAATATCAGACAAGGCAACAAACTAGGATAATTAATCTTTCTTATGGAGTGCTTTCTTTAAAGTCTTTCGTAAGGCGTTAGTAAACGTCAGTCACTGCGAGAAATTTACCCAGGGTCTATAAATAATTTAAATTCTAATTTTTGGTTTATTTGTAGTTGGAGTTCCAAGTTCGGATTGCTGAACAGTGGTTACGCTGTGAAAAGTATGAGACCCCGTGAGACATGCAAAAAAGACAAAATGTTATCCTGACTTTGAGTTCTATTTCACGGCAACTCTCGAGCAAATTGCCACAGGTACCGGAGGGACAATGACTGGACAGATAATTAATATACCACAGCTTTTGTGTTCCTCATGCGATTTGATACTCATTAGGAGCTTCGTGACTGTCACTAGACTATTCAAATTGAAACTGATATTGCAAGGTAAATAGATAGATAGATGGATTTATTAATAATCATGAACTATTAACATGAACAATGCGAACTTTCCAAAGTTATGCGTGTTGGTATTGCCTTACCTGTATTTGAAAAGCAGACAAAAGCTAAAATAATTTGTTGCTTTTTCTTGTTTACGGCAGACAATCTCTGTTTTTCTATTCTGTGCAGTTCCTGTAATTCATACCTGTATATTTTGCAACGAATGAAAGGAGCTTGTTGCGCATGAGTCCAAAGGTGTTGCATTGTTCCTAAAGTTTTTGTTTATATTATAATGATGCAAATAAGCAGTGGAAATCATAGCTTTTATTATAAAACTGACAGTTCTTAAACTGTTCCTAAACAACACATTTGCAGACCAACTAGTATCCAAAACACCTTCACTTTCAATCTATACTATTTCACACCCTGGATACGAGTGCACGACGGCGTTAATTGCAATTGTATTGTATATATATATATGAAGCCATGTAGGTGGCTGACAGCAGAATGCGACTGGTTTCCCTTTACTTTCTCAAATATTTTAGTGTTTACCAATATATATTGTGAAGGAGAACAAGCAGAGACGCGGCCGTTCTTTCGAACACCCAGCTTTATTCTATCTTCATCGTCGTCTCCTTTTCTCCTGCACTGCTCACTTCGTCGTCGCCTAGTACATTACACTCGGCCACGACTGCGCTCGTTCCTAAATAGAGCACCACGGCATCGCAGACATCTAATCTGCTGCACATGGCGTTTTTCTTGGGCGCTGTCCTCCTGTGTAGCCATGATGATATTCGCACCAATAATCTTTGCTTATTGTCTGTTTCACCGATTGGCGCGTTGCTCTCTATGCGGGACTCTTTGGGCAGTTGCCGCTTGGGACTTCTGCCGAGGCCTTGATGATAGTCATGCTCCTGAACTTTTCTCCAATGCCAGTTATTTGCTGTTGACTTGCTCTCCTTGCGCGGTATTCGATGCTTTTCCCTGATCTGGTACTGCCATCGTGAGGCATCCGCAGTGGTGACAAAAATTGAAGAAGCTTCACCACAATACTTCTTGCTGCTGCCATCGTTTCCACCGGAAGCACCGCGCCATGCACAGCTTCCCTGAGTATGCCGGTAGGTGTGGTTCCTACCTTCCCGACGAACTTGCGCGGTATTCCCATCTCGCACACTGACATTGGCCGCAGTGAGGCCTTTTTTCCCTGGAATTACTTCACATTCAACTTCCTGCCCTTTCCGGATGCGGCGGAGTTTACGGGAGTGTTGTAACGCGGTGCGGTGGACAAAAATGTCCTCGCCAGTGTCAGTTCGGTTGATGAAGCCATAGCCGCCTACCACGTTAAACCATTTCACAGTCCCACTCATGCGCTCTCGGGAAACAGAGGCTTTCTTTGGGTGTTGCACCGCTTCTTGTTGGTGTTGCATGCGGTTAACCTCACTTTTAGGATGCTCGCCCACGGGCAGGCTAGAGGCGGTACGGCACGAGTGGAGCTGCATATTACCGTTTTCGATGGACAGAGCCACGTCCCCGGACATGAGGTAGTCTGCGCCCAAGATGAGGTCAGCCGGCAAGTCCGCAAACACCGGGACGCCCACCAGGACCTTACTGCCAGCCTGAGTCCGGATGCAGATATCGACTGCACCGACGGGAACAGCGCTTCCCCCCAAGCCTTGCAGAGGAGACGAGGTCCATTGACTCATCGGGCCCGGTGCATGACGTTGAAGCAATGCCGTTCGCTGAGCACCGGTGTCAACCAGTGCGGTCAACTCGCCGATGCCGTCAACATGAACCAGCAGGAAGGGAAGAGGGTGGTTCTGGAATTGTATGCGTGGGCGGGCAGCATGAGGACAATCTTTGTACATGTGGCCCTGTTGTCCGCACGAAAAGCAACCGCGGCGTTGCTGTGGTGCTGCGGCAGATGTCCCGGCGGCAGCAAGGATCCCGCGACGACTGGCGGTGTCGTGCAAGGAGGCCGCTCGGTAGACAAAGACGGAAAGGCTGTCAGTGTCCAGTGTAGACATAATCGATGCGTGGGTGGCATGGTGAAGCCAGTCGACGATGTATTGTTTGGCTGCGGACGTGGGCCACTCGATGTTGCAGGCCTGAAGAAGACGGACCTTTTCATAAATGTAAAGGGCAACGTCTTCACCTGGAGCCTGGCGCCGCGCTCTCATCATCGTGAGTTTGGCGTCGTGCGCACTGGCCAGAGGCGTAAACGCAGCTAGGAGGGCAGAGGTCCAGGCCGACCAAGTGGTTTAGCGGCGGCCTTCGTACTGGTGCCAGGCGCGGGCGGCACCACGGAGATGGTCTTCCGCGACGGCGAGCGTGGTGGCTGGGGACCAAGCGAAACGCCGGGCCGCAGCGTCGACAAGTTCAACCCATGCTTCGGCGTCATCAGAGAAGCCACGGAACTCCGGAAGCGGTACCGGTGGTACTGGGCACCCAGAGGACATCGAGACGCGGCCAAGCGCTGCGGCGAAAGTGGCGGTTACCTCCCGGAGGGTTGAGAGCACTTCGGGAAGGAGGGCCGCCAGAGCCGAATCCGCCCAGGAGGCATGGACGCCGTTCTCTGGTGGAATAGGGGTCCCAGGCGCCGAATGTACTGGCCGTGTGACTGCCCGGCCGCTTCGAAGGAGGAGCGGCGGGTCGTGGAGGTCCGGGTCGGGCCCGACGTTCGTCGACTGCGCCATTGTGAAGGAGAACAAGCAGAGACGCGGCCGTTCTTTCGAACACCCAGCTTTATTCTATCTTCATCGTCGTCTCCTTTTCTCCTGCACTGCTCACTTCGTCGTCGCCTAGTACATTACAATATATATATATATATATATATATATATATATATACATATATATATATATATATATATATATACTGTAGTGTCACACCAACGCTCGGTGACTGTCGACGGTGACAAAGACGACGAGAGTATGTCGAAAGGCGCGTGCTAAAAAGAAGACGGCAGACAAAGACGAAGACGCAAGAGACTGACGCGCTAGTTATACGGTCGACCGGAACACCGACCTGAGCTTCAACGTACCCTTACAAAAAATATATATATATCGGCGTGCGTGCCTGTGTGCTTGCGTGCGTGTGTTTTCAGAGGCAGATGTCAGACATTTTATGTTTGTGCACGCTCTCATGCTAGTAGGCTTACTAAGGTATAATGTGGACGCAGCAAGAATGTAAATGTCTAGATTTTTTTGTGGTCTTGCTGCCAATGCTTCTGCGTTACAGGGGCTCTTCGAGTCGTCGTGGAACCCCGCGTTTGTCCTTGCCCACCTGCGCACTTTAGTGAATGAATGAATGTATGAATTAAATATTTAATTAATTACTCAGGTAAAGATACCAATAAATAAATGGCTTGCGTGTAACGCTCTCAAATTGCCTCGGTCCTGCGCAAAATGTGGTCTCGGAGAAACCTAACTGCGTATTAGGACTGAAAGGTTTGCAATTTTTTTACGAGCCTGCTTAGCAAATATTTGGAATATGTGTTGATTTTGTTTAAAGCAGTATGTAGTGAAGTAGAGAATTGAGATACAGAGAGAGAGTACGTAGTAGTAGTAGTGTCTTAAGTAGTATTAGTAGTAATATCAATATGTAGTAGTAGTATTAATAGTAGCCTTGTCCGGCCTCTCGACCTTCAACTAGCCAGACGTCACAGTACAGCTTAACCATGGTAGCACCTACGATATGCCACCACTTCCCCTTTGGCTTTTGATATTACCCTTTGACGGCAGATACAGGTAGCCTCACGTGCTCTGTCTTGTAGTTGACGGTGTCATCGGCTACGCAATCTCGGCAATCTAATTGAATCAAAACCATGGCTCCCAATGTTTAACGTAACCCGAACTAAAGTAAAACCAAGCAATACCGTGCTTTCCCTTCACCTAAGTAGGTTTAGCAGAATGAAACATCACCCATTTTTTATTTGGAACCTTCGACGTTTTTTCTGTTCTCAAAGTCTTTAAGAAAAAAAAAAGGGTAATCTGTTTGTTAGACCGCAGGTAACTAGCTTTTCTCCGGGCCATAGTCGGGCAGGAATTAGGCCTGCACCTAACGACAAATGCCCTCTTTCGATATTATAACTCTCTTTATTTTTTCTTTTCTGTCTTCTACTTTTTATCTTAACACGTAGGGGCTGGCCCTGTGCTGCTGTACCTGTTGTGGCACACGATATACCGTCGTGACGTGCATTTACACCGCTGCTTGAGAGAAATAAACTGTTGCTAGTTTGCGCTTTGTTTTGTGTGCGTGTCTTTTCTTTGTATAATGCTAGCGCTTCCCAACAAAGTGCTGTCCCCCCAGTTTCTCCAACAGAACAAGGATGGAGCGATTACTAGTGGTATACTCCTAGTACTGCAGCTTAAAATCTGCTACGTCTAGTCAGCAGAAGAGTTAGGTATCTTTAGATGACACAGAGGTGTAAGTCAGCACGCGATGCATATATTTAAGGGACACAGCACGTGGAGGGCGGGGCAAGAGAAGGGAGGGGGGCGCTCTTCGGTGGCCTTCGTGACTGGAATAATGTTTCCGCAGTGCGCGCTTCGATGCCGGAACGCCTGACCCGACCATGTGCAACGCGGCTGCATAGTTAAGTTCCCGCGGGTAATCTACTTCTCCCTGAAGGAAGGCACAACCCATTTGCGCGGGAAAAGCTGAAGAACGTCGCCAGGGGAAACGAGTAAATTGACGGAATAAGAAAGAGCATGCACCGCGAGCTAATAGACTACGCTTAAGAAAACCAAGGGAGAGTAGAGAGCGAGAGGTTAAGAAGGAAGCAGAAAGGTCTGCCTGGCCAGGGTTTTGCACGGTTGTGAGGAGTGAATGAATCGATGGAGCAAGTGGTATAGTGAGTGTGCGCGTGCTCGTGAATGCGTGGAATGTTTTGAGCTCTCGGCCTCCCGGAGGACATGTCTTCTGGGAAACGGGGCTGCACGATCATGGAGTACGAGGGCACAAATTACGCGTACACATTGTGGAACACAAAAATGCAAGACTGGGATTACAAAGCGCCGCAATGTGTGACAACATGTAGTAGAGTAATTTAGGCAACGATTTGATTACGTCATTACGTGATGTGTGAAAGACGTCACGACACTACCGCAAGAAGACAAACAAAATGAGCAATAAGGGAAGTGGCTCAAATACTCATTGCTATGGAGTTTAATTACAACTGGAATGTTCCGCGCAGGCCATGAAGCACGCCGTAACAGAGGGCAGCGGATTAATTCCAACGCTTTGGAGTTATTTAACTTGAACTGGCATCACGTAGCACGCAGGAGTTCTTGTTTTCTAATTTTCTGTAATCGGGGGGCTGTTGCAGCGGCCGAAGTTCAATACCGTGACTTTGAGCCCAGCAACCAAAAGCCGAAATCGGGAAGCCATGGTTGGTATAGAGGATGGTTGGTATAGAGCACAAAATGAATAATAAGAGCAAATTCAATTAACGCGCTTCAAAAGTTGAAGTTAGAAGTTAAACAAAAATTAAAAAAAAACTCATCAAAGCACTGCAGTGACGGCTGTAAGCTTTTTCGCTTTTAATCAGATCTGTTCTGCGACTCTACACGGACGGTTACGCCGAACCACACAAGTCTGCTTTCATTAGCTGTCTGCGTGTAAATAGAAGTAGCGTAACTCACTTAAAGCATACAGCTCGAACTGCCCAATCCTAACGAATTCTGACTTGTAGTAATATAAAGATGAAAAAAAATGATGACCACTTATTGTTCGCTGTGGAGGGCTAATTGGAGGGGATCAAAAATTTTGACCACCTCTAGGGTGCACATTGATTGCCGCACATTTTTACTACCGCCCTTCTATTGAATTGCGATGGGAATGCTGATTATTCGTTTAATATCGCATTCAAGTTGTTAATGAACATATACCATAACCCAAGCCGATTTCATATCACTGCTTGATTTTTTTCTCTACGAGGAAGCATTACAGTAAATATGTTCTGTTGTTTTGCCAGCGGTATATCATATCACTAGAAAGGTTTATTGTCAATGTAGTGCGTTCATTAAAACCATCACGATATATAATATGCTTTTGTAGCTTTTTCATTGGCGCATTATGAATCCATCTTTGACTTTAACATTCCTCATTGAGGAATTCTAGAAAAATGTTTCTTTTTTCTTTTTATAGAAATCTAGAAGACAATTTTTTACAGTGCCGAGCTACGCTGTACTTTAAAATTGATTTGTTAAGTCTCTTGAGTAGCTGACGTGTAGAATTTGGTGTGGCAGTTATGATGCAATATGAGGTAGTAATTGTAGATATGGTGGTGCCCTTTCCAATGTTGTGTTTTTGTTCCTCTTTTGTTTTACGAATATGTGCAGTCAGATGCCAGCCAGCCTTTCGTTTTTATGTCCATAGCAATTACAAATAAATGAACAATTAAGTAAATGTACAGACAAAGAGAGAAATAATATATTAATGAACGGCACTAAAGATTCTGATTGCATAAGGCAGAGTTTTTCTGCGTTTTTAATTTTAATCAGGAAGCAACGCGCATACGCACCTGTCTTTGAAAGGAAAGAACAGCCAGCATTGCACATAAGTCAAATACGTGCTAAGGACATCTAGAAAGAGAAAGCCAAACCATTAAGCACACAGTTCTATTCTTGCGTTCACTTTTGTGTTCAGGCGTATTCCTCTTTGCCCATCCCTTTAACGCTTCTCCGTTAAGTCTGCACCGGTGATGTAAATGTGCACACGTCGCTCCTTTTCGCTGCCTACGAAATTTCTCGCGCCGACACAGGGGAATGAGATTAGGGCGGGATGAGAGACCCGACAAGTGGGCTGCTTTCACCGTTTCATTTTTTTTTTTCATCCCGTTAATGCTCGCTGATTTGCGAATCTTCGCTTCCTTTCTCTTTCTCTGCTCCTCTTATTCGCGAGCATGTCAGATCATCGGGCGTTTCTAGCTTTTTACGCCTTCTCTCCCCTCTGTCTTGTTCCCTCTCTGGCCCTTGTCGCCGGATCCCTACCTGCCCAGGTGTCCTTCATGCCCAGCGAGTGGTTCGGAATTGTAATGCGGTGACGTGCACGTTTAGTGGGCGCGCGCACGTAGAAATTTAATGCGCTTCACCGCTCCTGCGAAGGGCAAAGAGCGCTTAGTGCGCGCTTCCGCGTTGAGGCTAACGTGCGCAGCAATCGGAAAGCTCCACATTCCTACTGCTTTTACTTTTTTTAGGCTTTCTCTTGGTCAGAACCCTTGTTTGGCTCTTTTGCATGCCCAGTCAGATGGATAGCCCCAAGAGGCCTGGGATGGGCTCACGCCCTGTTCCAGATACGCAAATGGAACGCAGCGGGAGTGAATTTGCTTTTGCGTCTACAAGTGTGCTGTGGCGCGGGAACGGTGTACACTGATAACGAAGCGCCGGTTCTGTAAAACTTGATCAAACACAAAATACGGCTACGTGCTCACATGCGGAGTCATTGTTACGTGTGCGAGCACCTGCATGAGGTGTGTTTCAAGCAAAGGGGCATGTTTTGAAGTGGACAGCTGTTAATGTTTAGCATTAACAAAATGATGTTATCGCACATAGCACCACGTATACTTGTCCGTGGGACAGTCTTCAGAATCAGTTGTAGCAGCGCGATTATTTGTGAATGAAGCAAAATACACTTGTTTTAGTTCAACTTTTCTACCTGAATGTAACAAATGACACCGTTATCTCTCGTAGTACAAATGTTAAATGGCCGATTTGGTGGGAAGGTAGCGTACGCATTGTCGATTGTTCAACATCTCTACCATACCTCTATCTGCCTTTAATCACTTCTTTTAGGGATTATTCACAGGGTATCCACTCTGTGTCAGACCGCAACTTCGCCTTCGCTTTACAATAATCAGCTATAAGCCGTGCGCATGCGAGCAACCAATAATGCTCCTGCATAGTTTTTTTTTTTTTGAAGCTAGAATAGCGCGGTGTCTCGCGCCGTGCTATGCATCATCCGGAAATAGTCACTATTAAAATTTTTCTGCATTTATTTAGTGACTGCAAGTGGGAAGCGGGATGGAACTGATCAGCGACTTTGCGTATACGGTGAACTTCCCGCATAGGTTAGCATGTCTTATGCATTGTCAGTTAGTGCTTAACTCTTATGGCACAGCATTCGTACGTTGTTGGGGCCCTCCTGCGCGCCTGCACCTTGTGTTCGGTTCTTGCTTTTGTTTGACCGCGCTACGGAGAAACCACGCAAGCTTCTACGAAGTTGCATATAAGCTTCTTAGTGCTTTGGCACCCACACGTCGACGCTTTCAGTCTTCAACCTGAGAGTCATTTGAATTAACTGGCATGGCTTCTCTGTAGGCAGACGATACCTCTGTGTAGTTATGCTTCCTGTTCACTTTTATTTCCATCCTGATTTCAGGCAGCCCACAAAGGCTCCTAGGCGAGAAGTAGATGAAGTCGTGAATATTTCACGGCCGCTTTGGTAGAAATCCCACATTACTGCTTGAGTTTTCATGACGCTTGATCATTCAAATGTTCGGTAATATCAAAGCACTCTTTTATTATTATTATTATTATTATTATTATTATTATTATTATTATTATTATTATTATTATTATTATTATTATTATTATTATTTTTATTATTATTAATATTATTATTATTATTATTATTATTATTATTATTATTATTATTATTATTATTATTATTATTATTATTATTATTATTATTATTATTATTATTATTAGTCAGTTCTGGCGTTACGTTCGCAAGCGTTCCATTAAATCAGATTTAAGTATCAGCTTAGTTGACTCTCAGGGTTCGGAAATTCGGGATGTTGCCGACAGTTTTGCACAACATTTTTCCTCCGTTTACAAACATCCACATTGTGATTCCGTTTGCCTCCCTTCTGGTGCACTATCTAATTCCATTCTCTTTGACGAGGAGTTGATAACTGAGAGTCTTAAGCGTCTGAGACCATCTTTGTCTCCTGGACCTGATGGCATTCCAGCTGCCATAATAAAAGCCTTCAGTTATATCTTCGTACCAGTACTGACTGCCATATATAATAACTGTTTAAAAAATGCTGCCTTTCCTCGCGTGTGGAAAATGGCACGCGTGTTTCCTGTCTTCAAGTCTGGAAACAAATCTGATGTTTCCAATTATCGTCCGATTTCTCTTCTATGTGCAAACTCTAAGCTTTTCGAATTAGCTTTGCACAGCGTACTTTCCTTCCATCTCAAACATATCATAGTACCGAATCAACATGGCTTCATGTCGGGCCGCTCTACTTCGACCAACCTAGTCACGTTTATGACGTATGCCTCTGCAGCAGTCCTTCAGAGGGGTCAGGTTGACACTGTGTACTGTGATATGAGCAAAGCTTTCGACGTTGTTACTCACTCACTACTTCTTGAAAAACTTCTACTCTCTGGCGTTGAAGTCTCACTCGTAGCCCTCCTACGCAACTATCTCCTTGATCGCTTCTGCTTTGTCAGTGTCAATGGACAGACTTCTTTCGTTTACCCTGCAACGAGTGGAGTTCCTCAAGGTTCAGTACTAGGCCCGCTTCTCTTCTCCGTTTTTATTAATGATGTTTCCTCGGCGATAAAGAACTCCTCGTTTCTTCTTTATGCTGATGATATAAAAATATTCAAGGTAATACATTCTTTTCAAGATTGCGTGTTGTTGCAATCGGACATATCTGCTTTTTCTGATTGGTGTGCGATGAATCGACTTACCCTCAATTCTTCCAAAACTAGGGTTGTGTCCTTTACTCGTAAAACACATAGCTTTCTCTACCATTATTCTGTGAATTCTGTGCTGTTGGATAGGGTTGATGAAATTAATGACCTTGGTGTTCTTTTTGACCGCACCCTCAGCTTCTCCTCTCACACTAACCGCATTGCTCAGCGGGCTATGCGCACACTCGGATTCGTTTGCAGACTTTCGAGAGAGTTCCACACTCCACTTCCGTTCCTAAAACTGTACCTGTCCATATGCCTGCCGGTCTTGGAGTATGCGTCGGTTGTTTGGAATGGCACTTGCAAATCGAACTTGGACAAGGTTGACAGAGTACAAAAAAAATTTTTACGGATATTTCATTATCGCTTTCCTTGCGCAACTTCCCCCTCTCGCTCCACCAGGAGCGCCCAACTGAATCTTCCTTCCCTTCACTGCCGTCGTATCAGACTTGATATCATATTTCTGTACAAACTCCTTCATGGCCACACTATGTGCCCTCAGCTCTTAGAGTACATCCTACTGCGCGTTCCGCGAAAGAGCATGAGGGAATTCAGACCATTTCAGGTTTCTCCTCTTCATTCCCACTCCCCTCTAGACAGGATGCAGTGGTTGTTTAACACTTTTTGTCCTCACCTTGACATCTTCCAAAACTCGCTCTGTTCATTTACATTGGATGTTCGTAGCGTTGTATTCTAAATAGTACTTTATCACTTAAAACTCCCACTTTCTAGCCTTAAATTGTATTTACTTCACTTTTTGCTTTTTCTCCTGTTCAATGCTGTCTGTATCGTGAACTACTTTTTATCCGTTTCTTACTTATATTTCAAATTTAAACTTTATATTCGAATCTTACTGCCCCTTGTTCAATTTTACTTCTTTATTGTATTATTCTGTATTTCTAGCCTGTGTTTTAAGTACCATGCACTTGTTGCGCCTTGAAGGGTTGTTTATTTTATGTATAT
Source organism: Amblyomma maculatum (assembly GCF_055883805.1). Classification (NCBI taxonomy): domain Eukaryota; kingdom Metazoa; phylum Arthropoda; class Arachnida; order Ixodida; family Ixodidae; genus Amblyomma; species Amblyomma maculatum. The sequence continues at coordinate 14,470,025 of NC_139347.1, read as the reverse complement.
TTCTATATTACTATAATCAATGTCAGTTATTTGTTGTTGTTTTTTTTTCTCTTCTATCTACCGTTCTTTTTTTTTTCTTTATTTCCTGGTGTGCTAAAAAATTCTCTCTTCGTCTGTTTCATTTCATGTATTATTTATTTATTTTTTTTTGTGTTCTCTCTGTGTGTGTAAACATGTTTGTGCTTTTTCATTTTTGTTTCTTTTTTTTTTTATTTGTGCTGCAGCACAAGGACCACATGGTTGTTCCTGCGCACATTAAATAAAGATTGATTGATTGATTGATTGATTATTATTATTATTATTATTATTATTATTATTATTATTATTATTAGTTTTATTCTACGTATTTTAAAGGCTACTTTGGAAGCAACGAGCATTTTGTACTGCATAGGTATATATGCCGGTGGAGCCATTTGCGATGTCACCGCAATTTGTTTTTGAAGTGAAAGCTTCACTATACGCTATGTAAGGTCGGTCTGCGCATGGCGCTAAATTTTACCTTCAGCTGACCTTGACCTAATTTAGGTGGGAGGGAGTGGGGACCCCACTTTGAGTGGGGACCACTCAAAGTATGCTGCACCTTCCTTTCTCCAAAACCTATCTTAAACGGAGAGACTGCCCCCGCGCCGCGGTTGCGCAGTAGTTAAGATGCCCGACTATTGTGCCGGAGTACCCGTGTTCAAACCGATCTCCGAAGGCTGCGTTGATGGAAGCGAAACGGAGAGGTGTCCGTGTGCTGTGCGATGTTAGCGCACGGTAAAGATCCATAGGTGATCGAAATTTCTCGTATCCCCCCACACCGGTTCCTATTTCTCTTTTTCCACTTCTACTCCTGCCTTCCTCTCTTCCATATCTTTACTAGGTCTAGGTGTCCACAAATTAGTGTAGCAGATACTTCATCTTTTCTTTCCTGTAAACCAATTTATTTATATATTTATAAAAACGAACGAAAGAAACAAACAGCGGATTGAAAAGGCGATGGTACGGGGGCTATTGCTGCAACAGTCACAGCTTTCGCTCTATCACTATTGTTCAAGGCATGCTTAAACGATTTCTTGCTCTTGCCCAGGTCTAGCGAGTTGCAGAGTGAGATAACCTCTGCAAATATGGGAAGCGTAGGGACTCGCCCGTAGGTGGCAGGCTTTTGTGGAAGGAATAGGTTAAAAATGCAACGAGCGTTTCAATTCACAGGACATCATGACGAGCTGCGGAACAAGGGACACAATTACAATCGAGAGTGTCATGTCGGGTGACAGTCTTGTGCTCAGCAGCAGCGACGTCTTGGGTGTTAAACCAGAACACCGGCTGTAATTCCGCCTTGCGTTCTGCACAATCAGCACTCCGAATAGCGGCCTTCGGAAGGTCGTATTTCTGCGCCCTGTCGGAGAGTCATCATCATCACCATCATGATGATGATAATGATGATCATGATGATGATCATGATGATGATGAGTACTCCATCAAATCACACGAACTGCTCCGTCATTGGCAGACTCTGACCCGGTTAAACCCTGAGAGGTGTTTTCAAACACATCTTAATGTGAAAAAATTAGGATTTGCAGTAACTAACAAGGCAAAAAATAGACACCTCGAAATCTATCCTGTGTAGCTGTGTCTAGTGAAACACCTATTATGCGCACTCTGTAAAATGAGACGGAATACCACTCACGAAGATGTGAGAAGTAACCAGGCACGCAGATGCTTGTTCCTGTCGGCTTGTACCAATTTTTCTAACGTAGTCAAGGATTCGACGAAAATTCGACGTAGTTTCTGACTATCGCTAAACAAGCAAAAAATAAAGATGTGTAGAACTCTCATGGGTTTCGGAACATATTTGTTTTTCTTGCAACCGTCTATTATCTCGGAAACGTCTTTATGTGTTGCTTTATCAGCGACTGGGAATCTTAGTTTGGAAGTTCTGCGTGCCTGAGGAACATTTTTGTCGAACCCCTGACAACGTCAGAAGATTTGGGTACCGGCCACTCATTGCAAACATTTCAGTGCGTAATTCATTCTGACGTCTTCGTGAACGGTATGACACTTCTGTTTACAAAATGCGCACACAGAAGGGTTTCAGAGAACACAGTTAGGCACTATACAACAGCACTGCAGTTGTCAGCGAAGGCAGGCTTCAGGCAATGAACCTTCCAGCCGGCAGCACGTAAAAAGATCCTTCTGCTCTGGGAGGTCTTCCGCATGAGTGGTTCACTGGCACCGTCCTGGAATCCCGAACTTGCCGCTCAGCGCATATTTTGCGTGCAAGATTCCCGAATCCTTCAGTTAACAAACACGCATCCGCTCTTAAGTGGAATCACCGCTCTTTCTAGAGGCAGAGTTTGTTTACTATATACGCATATATTAATTTCGCGCTGGTAAACGCGCATAAGGCCTTGCATGAAGACGCACTGCTTCTCTCGGAGAACCATCCGAGCGAGAACCCATACTCCCGAGAAAAGCGCATTCAGGCGCATAAAATTGTGGTTTATCATGTGAATGCATCTGAAGAGATGAAAATAAAGCAATCTCTGTATCATTTTTTTTCACCGCAAGTACCGAGTACGTAAAAGGATTATCTCCACGCTACACGCATATTGTAAAGCTTGTTTTATTAGTTTCGAGTGATTTAATTTTGTTGCTAGTGCAACTCTCTTTAAGATTCACAGCTACTGCTTGGCATATCGCTGAAAGAATACCGAGAACAAATGTTTTAAATTGTTTTCATTGCGAGAGCAATACTACACTAGGTTTCGAGCCTTCAACGTAGCGCGGCCGGTAGCCAAGTCTTACCCACATGACGCTGTGACGTCACACCTCACGTGACACTAGGCGATGTGGGCTGGCAGGAGCTGCCAACTTGGGTCTCCCGCTTCACATGGGACGATTATGTCAGAATCAGCCGGCTAGGACCCTGGCATTCACGTTACCCCTATCGGCCACTAAGGCACGTTCATGCGGCTTGGTTAAAGCGGGGCTTTATATGTGGGCTGAAGAAGAAAAGAAAAAGAAGAACGCTCTGCCGAAAGAGCTCGGTCACCTGCAGCTTATGCTTTTACTCAATATTTGGTTCAGTAGCGTTGAGCCCTTGAAATTTTATTTTGTCATGAATTCATTCGATATGCTTTATAACTGTGGTGAGGCTTGTGTGGTAGCAAAAGACGGACTGTAGTTAGTAAATTAGATTTAAAATTTTACCGACAGCCGACTCAAATTCATGACATATTTACCGGAAATATCGAGTTGCCGCCATTTTAAGTGATTGGAGGTGTAACAGGCCTCTAAGATTTAAAACACAAAATTTCGCGATAACAAAAACAAATGTTTTTAATATTCTGCCATATATGCTCTTACGTTGGCCCGGTTTTATGGATGCTAACTAAATGAATCAGATTTCCTTTTGCACCAAGGCAAATATTTTGGTGCACATTTCGCTTTATAATGTTCTTCACTAATGAGTGCCTAATTTTCTGCGAAAGAAACGCTTTCCACATAAAAAAAAAATTGAAGTAAAAAGCTGAATACCTAATTTCCAGAATTATAATGCCAAGGGTGCCACATTTAAGGAAAGAAATTCCGGGATATGTGTATTTGGCGTATGCGGAGCAGCTTGGAGTAAGTCTACATTTTCGTGTGAGTCTTTTCGCAGGGCGATTTACGTTATCAGTACAAATACTCCTCTTTAACTCTTCTTTCTCACGATCCTACCTGCCCTTATCGTTGAAGCAAATGTGTTTTACTATTTTGGCTGTTAAGGCCACATGTAAGCGGTTTGCTCGCACATTGGCTGAGCTGCAGATTGCTTTCCAAAACTTTTTGACTTAGCTGTTTAAAGGGACAGTATTTCAGTTTAGCGGCACACATTGACTATTTCATCTTTTTTTTTTTTTTTCATTTCAAGAGGAGGTCATCTCACGTTCTGACTATTTCTATCGCTGTTTTCGACTAGAAGCTGACAAGAGAGCCGCGCTGGCATAGATGCTGTGTTCCCAATAACGACAGGTAAGATGCTGTGTGTGTGTGTGTGTGTGTGTGTGTGTGTGTGTGTGCGTGTGCGTGTGCGTGTGCGTGTGCGTGTGCGTGTGCGTGTGCGTGTGCGTGTGCGTGTGCGTGTGCGTGTGCGTGTGCGTGTGTGTGTGTGTGTGTGTGTGTGTGTGTGTGTGTGTGTGTGTGTGTGTGTGTGTGTGTGTGTGTGTGTGTGTGTGTGTGTGTGTGTGTGTGTGTGTGTGTGTGATTATCTGTTTGTGAGACAAGCCTGATGCGTCCTTTTCCCCCTTGTGATGTATCTAACATGTAGTCATAGTTGTGTTTTGGTTGTTTTTATGCTCTGTTTTGTAACATTGTGGTAACTGTTTGACTTAGTTCTCACTGTATCTATGGTAAATAGGAAAGCTTATGTTCCCACATTTTCGTGTATCAACTTGATAACTCTGCGAAGTATTTGACGTCTATAGCTTTTTTTTTTTTAATTTGGTCAGAGTGCTGCCGTCCACTTGGGGACTCGAGAGCGTGGGATGCCCCTGGGAGCTTGTTCCTCTCGATGTGAGAAAATATATTTCAACTTCAACTAACGTGTTAGTTTTTAATTTTGATGCAATGTTGCTATAATGTTTAAACGTTAACTGCGCTTGTATTAACCTTTAAGGACATTCACTGAATTTAATACAGGATTTATAGTATTTGTTCACACTTGCTAGGCTGCCTTTACCTGTATATTTCAGGAATCGAGATGTTGTTACCGGGGAATGCGTGACCGACGAAGTAGTGTGCTCGTAGACAAGAACGCGTGAACGATGAAGTGTTGTTGTAGAAGACGATGACGCAGACAGGATGGATCCCGGACGGCCCTTGAAGTCTTTGTGCCAAGTGCCGCCCATCACAGCGCAAGTCTCAATACATATTTCCCAAGAACACTATGAAAGCGAATTGAAGTAATTCGTCCTGAATATTGCGCGTATATAGCTTAGGCCATTTAAACCCAATTTCATTTTCCTTGGCGTTTCAGGATAAGTAATAAATGATTATAAATGTATATGTTTTAATTTTTTTCAAAGGAACGCTCTGACATGTATCTGGATATTTTTTTTACGTCTTCGTATTCGTGAAAATCCTTTCATTCTTTTTTCTGAGGCATGAAGCGAATCGACATGCTTTTCTTTTTCCCAGTCAAACAATAATTTATTAACCCAGAATTTCGCAGAGAGTTTTCAGCTATCGAACAAATTACAGATTTTCTAATAACGACAAAAAAGAAAGTTTCTGTCGGCATTAAACTTCAGTGCACGGCCATTCACCGAAAAGCTTTTTGTTTCGCTTACGCGTCACGTAGTCCACAAAATATATAACTTTACTCCGCTATCAGAGCGCTAAAATGAATCCTGCATGCCCGATCTCTACTCGCTTATTGTGCGGTGTCTAAAGTAAGATCACATGACTGGGTGCCTTAGCTCATTCATTATTAGCCTCCCAGTGGCGATGCTGATGGCGGAGCCGGGAAGCAGCAGCAGTAGTCGGGAGCATCGATCAGCTGCAGCGCACGCTGCAGTTAGCGCTTAAAGAACTCTTCACTTCCTTTCGTACCCTTGTGTCTTTAGTACAAGCTTACGGTTTACGAGCACAAAAAATATACAAGGTTACCAGTACGAAAAAATATATGGAAACAAAAGTTTAAGGTTTTTTGCTCAAGCCGCTGAGTGATGAGAATTTTTGATCCCCGCTGGAATTCATAAAATAGGCAGAAACCTGCCGTTCACCTTAAGCCCCATAAGGATGCTTTCTAGTTGAATAACAACATATAAGCGTTTCATGCTACTTTAAGTTCCAGTGCCTTCTGTCGCCTCTGTTTTTCAATCACATTCGATATGGCTGGAGAGAGAGAGAGAGAGAGAGAGAGAGAGAGAGAGAGAGAGAGAGAGAGAGAGAGAGAGAGAGAGGAAACGTTTATGAAGACAAGGCGTGAAGTTCACGCCAGATTAGCAGCTTCCTCAGTCCAGGAAGCCGTGGACCCGAGCCATGTCTGTAGTCCTATTGAGGAGATTATGCTGGTCATCCAACCTTGGAGCGAAAGATGTAAATGATCTGTCTTGCATCATATCATAATTCTTGTATGGTAATAAGCTGCAACCTGCATGATCTATGAAAGGTCGTTGTAGCAAGCAACATGCATAGATGCATCAGAACAATGGCTGTCGAAGTAAGGCGAGCCGTACAAGTTCTAGTTTTAGTTTTAGTGCCGTTGTTGAAGGAAACCTCGTTTTTGCATTACAATTTCAGCAACCTGGGCGGTCGCACTAATAAGCAACGGTTGTAAAGATTCTGTAACTGCTTACGAGTTGTATCTTACCAAGAATAAGCAATTTTGCAGGTTTTTAATGCTATCCGCTTAAAGGATCCCGCGTCGCAGAAAAGTGTGCGTCCGCGGCACTTGCCATCGCTTGCAGTCAGCGATAAAACGTGATTGGTCGACAAAAGTATGGCATCACAGCCGCATGATCTCATGGGGGATTTTGTAACACCTTACAACCTTCACTTGCGAAGGGACATTACGAGTGGAATGACAGCGATGAACAAGTGAAACACAATAGGCATTAATTGTTGTGACATGTCTCAAAGGATGAAGCTGTTCAAAGGAACTGATTTGTTCTGCAATCTTTTAAAATATAGTTTTCAGAGGGATTCCAACCCACAACTATTGCGTTGCAAGCCAGGCGCACTACCGAGTAAGTCACGCAAGGCACGCTTCTGCGGATCGGTGACAAGGAGGTTAATATGTCATGAAGTCTTTTCCGTAAGTGGTATCTTACGACTCTAAGCCATTGAGTATGGATGTCATTAAAAAGCATCGCAGGTCGCTACTGCGTCCCGACGTTTCTGTGGAACTCAGGTATTCCCGTAACTTTTTTGATTATGGTGTGTAAAGAAAAGAACACCACCGGAAGTGTGACCGCAAGCGCGGACGGAGAACTTGCCGCTTTTCTTTTAAAACATTCTTCTGGTGTGTGCACTCTACGTTGGCACAATCAATACCAAGCCTTTTTCAGGGGATCAGAGTGGTGATGGCCATTGCGGGTAGGGTGGAAAGGCCAATCCGAAAAGTGTGCCCTTCTTCAAACATTTGCGGAGAAGGAAATACTTATTGTTTATGGCGCAACTGCCTTAGCGGCCTGGCAGAGAGCACCTACTTGCCGCACTGCAAAGAAAATATAGGTTTGAGAGAAAAAAGAAACAATCACATAGCTTCTTCCCGACTATTAATTCGGTTCAGAGCATGGTGCTCAGTCAAGAAATAACGCGATTGAACACATGACAGAATCCTAAAGGAGGTGATTAAAAAAAAAAAAAAGGAATGTACCTTGTATATATAGACCGCCACGCTACAAAACATCATAATACGTACCTTCACCCTCATTGGAGCTTTTAAACTGGTAAAAATAAGAAAAATGTTGAGATAGGAGTATCGCTGTCGATGGGCGTTTTTCTTTGCGGTGACGGCGGTGTCTTCGGTGCGTAAGCACTATTTGTTTTAGCGCGCATTCCTTAGACTTCGATAGATCACTATTAAGTCGTAAATTTAGATCGGAGAGTGCTGCGTTGTGTTGTCGTCATTAATTCGGATCATGCAGTTAGGATACGTTGCTCCGTTCTTATGATCTGATACCCTTGGCAACAGGCATCTTTTTCCACTTGCTAAGCGTCAATATAGACAAAAAGAGCCGAAAAATTGATTTTTAGCGGAAAGTATCTGTCCCAATATGTACGAAGAACTAAACTCTAGGAAGTTAAAAAATACATAAATATAGGCCTAAGTGAAGCTTGACAACCTCTACAAGAACAAAGGAATTGTTTCAGATGCACTGAGCAATGTGCAATCGGAAAAGCCAGAGTCTTTTGGCGCCGGCCGAGCCGAACGCTGAAATAGCTATCGACCGCTTATTGTGCATTGCTTTAACATGAACGTCCTTGTGAAATAATGAAGCAAGCTTGGTAGGATTTGCTTGCTATGAGGAGGTACTATATAAAACAGCGCATAATGGTTTTTTAAGACGTAGTACATTCACTCAGCGGAAAGTGCAAATTTTCATAATTTACAGTAGCGAGTTTTGAATTAACAACATCATCAAGAGAGCTCACTTAGTAGGGCGGTGGAATATTTCTCAGCGCAGCTAATTTTTGAATAAACATGGCGAAATGCAGTCGTTCTTAACATTTTAAGGAGCATTTTTTGTTTAATCGGGATATTTTTTGCGCTAGCTGCACTCAGAAAAAAACAAAAAAAAACAATGTGAATTCTTTTATCCAGGGGCCACAAACGAAGTCGGTGCCCTTTGCAGTCTAAACGCCAGGTAAAAAGGAGGCAACAAACAAACAAACGAACAAACAAAAACAAACAAATTCAACTGCTTACCAATGACCATGTCGGAGAACTTGGATGCATGTCATAATGGCAACAGTGATGCTATGATAAGGGTCGGTCATTTTCTTCAAACAGCAATGTAGCCCATGGAGGACAATTTTGTAGGCACCAGCTTATCGCATTTCAAGCAAGCACGGAGCTGGGAGTCTTTCACCTGTCTATAAACCTGGGATGTACGGGCTTATGAAATGAAAATATAAGGAAAAAATTGTGTGGACCTACAGTGGACCCATTTAAAACTCGATATAACGATTTCTCTACCACTACCATGTGAAACTGGTTCTGCTCTGAAATAGCCGCAGAACGTTCTGCATAGTGACCGAGTTGGTACATAGACTCGCTTCTTTTATGACCGCGCGGCAGATGCAATGCCGCACTTGATATGTTGGTTTAGTCGATTTGTTCCGACAGGCACATTTTTTTTATCGTGTTGAGCACGGCTTTGTTTGATTAGACGATACATCAGTGATGCAATATTCTTTAAACCGCATTCGTCGTCTCCTAGATACCTTGGAAGGAAAGTGGAAGTTCGAGATACACACCAACATACACAGGTGGAGAAAGAAACATAAATAGAAGCAGTTATGAGGGACACCTAAGCTCCGCCTTTAAGGGTATGAAGCGACAGTGTTGGTTAACATCCCGGCATATAAAGCCTCGCTTTAACCGAGCCGTATGTACTGGTCTACATGGCCTAGTTGTAGCGTGGCTGACTCGGTATTCAAGAGCAGAGAAAAGTTAATTCGTTTTTATACCTCCCAACCCTGAATGAGCAACCAGAGTACGCGAATCACCCAATTTTTCTGATATCACGTACTCTCGTTAAGTCGCTCAAACCATCGTATTGATTGGTCATGCCAGCTGGCTGCTACGACTTTCCAGCGCCATACCCGCGATATTCCGCGCACAACGCCGACTCCAACGCCGGCACTGTGGCTGACGCTGGGTTTTGTTTGTAACGGTAACTTTAACGATACCGAGTTAAAAGTCAACAACTGTAACACCGATCAAGTCAGCAAACAGACAATGAAAGAGTTGTGAATTTTTCCAAGACACTTTCACGCGCTCTAGCCGCCGATAAGTGCGATCAAGAAGCGATGAAGTTCAGACGTACTTATTACACGCACGGAAAGAAAAAAAAAAAGGTTTAAGACTTAGAACACTACCTAAAACAGGCAAGGTCGCGTTAAATAAATGAGAGGGCAAAATTCTGTTTAGTGTTCATATCTTAATATATCACTCGCCGCAGTGGTGCGCTCGACTGCTATTCCTAAAGATGCGGGGTCGAATCCCGGTGGCGGAGGCCGCTTTTGATGGGGGTGAAAAGTGAAGGCGCCCGAGAGGTGTACGATGTCAGTGAGCGTTAAAAAACCACAGGCGGTCCACATTTCCGAAGCCCTCCGCTACAGCGTCTCATAGCCTGAATTGCTTTGGGACGTTAAACCCCATATAACAAATCAAACCAATCCTAATTAAATAAATCAAGCTGTGATGAAGGAAATAAAATAAAATGACGAGACTTCGAAGGGACGACCAGAGCACGGCCTTATAAGACATTCGCTAAGTGAGATTCAGCTACTGTATCGTAAGCTAGTATATTTCCTTTCTATAATCCTTATCGAATAAAATGACCTAAGTATATGAAAATAAAACCCATTTCTGATAGAAGCTTCGCATGTTTTGATAGAATGATTTGTATTCTCGCCGGTACCATGTACCGACGAACATATTAGGCCTTACTGATCCACTTGAAGAAAAAAATTCCAAGAGCACTGCAGTATCTGCAATGGAGGAACGACGCCTCCTCGACACTCGTTGCCCTTCTCTGCTTCTTTTTGCCTCTCTTCGCTCCCCTTTGCCACCCTTTATCCCTCTTTTTTTTTATCTTCTTATCTCTCTTGCTTGTATTTCTCACTCTTTGTCCGGTGTTCTGTGTTACGTTCTCTATACCGTTACACCCCAACACGTCCAGGCAGCAGACAATTAAGCACTGCATCATCCGGGGCCGGCGGCGAGAGAGCGACTGACGTGGGAGAGAAGCGCCGCCGGATGGCATGACGTCCCGATGGCAGTGAAGGACCTCCTTTCTGGCATACACAGGGGCACCGCCAGGTCTATGACGTCACGCGTGCTAGGATGCGCCATAACATCACCAGCGGCGGTCGTTGAGACCCCACTACGTATGCGTAGCCATTTCGCGCATTTGTTTGGCCTTTTTCGCTCTTTTACGTCCTAATTATATTTTATTTGAGCAGTTGACACTCATTACATTCTTCTGATCACTATCGCACATTTGTTTGGCTCATTAAGTCAGAAGCACATCCACTTCCGGTTGGCGTGACGTCCCATTTTTTGAACGGACATTAGTCATATGGCTATTTTGACATCTCATTAATTTTACGTTTACATTGTTGGGCCGAATTATTAACTAATCATCCTGTCGACATCACTTCTTTAGCATCTCCACATCATTCTCTTTCGATTAAAACCAATCTTTGGATTTTAACTTCTACGAGAACGACACAAGACTCCGCATACTTTTTGTACACACGAGCTTGCCGACATAGCTTAGTAATGATTTCGCATTAACAAGAGAGAGATAGAGAAAGAGAGAAACAGAAAAACGGAAACGCAGGCAGGTTAACTAGGCGATGCCCAGAAGGCTGCCCTACACGTATGGAGGGGAAAAATGAAAAATATAAAGAAAAGAAAAACTTCAGGTCCAAGTGATGGGTCCGATTGGAGATGTAGTTAGACGAGGCGGTTTATACACTTGATATTTATTATGAACAAGTATAGTGTTTTCACTACTACTACTTTATGTAATGAACCCAGCAGACAACGTTAAATTATTGTCAAACCTTATGCTAAAGGCATTTGTAAATCGTTTAGATAGCCATCGAACAAGGTAGATTTTGCGAATTCCAGAGCCTAATATACTGATGTTGACCTGCCGTGCTCTAGTTTCATGTGACAGCCAGCAACAACATATGTTTCAACTGAAAGCTGCCAGAGGTTTTTTTTTCTAGCCATGATCTGCCACAGATGTACGCTTCTAGATGCGCTCGTACCAGATAAAAATAATGACATTTTGCCTACCAAGTGATGCCAAGAAAAGACGAAGATTAAAAGCTTGCTTGTGACATGCAAGAATTAATCAGGCACATGAAAGATAATGGCAACACCGCATTTAAAGCTGTGGGAATGCAGGCAGGAAATCATGATGGCTTCTCGCATAAAATTGATTTATTAATCACGATAAATTTGTGTTATACATATTACTCTCTTATTTTCGTGCATTCTGATATTGCATATTTAGAGTGTACACCGTGTGTCGATATGCTTTTCCTGCATTCTCATGAGAAATTAACAAACCTATTTGCATGTTACAAATTTAGCCATCCTAACTTACCTTTCTCGACTATAACAATATTATGTTTTTTAACATTCTGCCGCACTTTGGTGCCAAAAAAGGGCACGAACGAAGAAGCAGAGAACGAAGCCTTGATTCTCCGAGGATGCTTCTTTCGTAACGGTATTGCTACTCGCATTGTCTTACCCTTTGTGTGGTGCACGAAGCCGGTGCTCATTAAGACAAGAGCTTTCATTGCCCCCGAGCATGTATTCTTCTAACACTATATATTCTATCGGAAGAAAAGAAACTTCCCCACCCACATTAAGGCTTTCTTCTCGGTATTTCTTCCATTCTATTTTGATTAAAGAGTCGCGTGGGCTATGGAATCCCCTTTCCGTGCTCCACCGACAACGTGGCATTATGACCGATTACATATTGCTATTTCTTTTGCGCCCCCAAGCTTATTGAAAAATTTCTCTGTACACCCTATGCGAGCGATCGAAGCGATAACGTCGGCCGTTGGGCCATACCCCACTTTCCCAACCTTCCTTGCTCAAGAGTGTCATCTTGGTCTCGTCCTCGCGGTTGCGGACATGTCAGCCTTTTTCGCCAGCTAACCGGAACGGAGGCTTTGAGATGAGCCGAGGCTGTCAATCGGAACGTGAATATTTCTTGCATCCATCAGCCTTACAGTTTTTCCTCATCAATTTTACTTTTTTGCAACGGGGGTTGGTTGATACGTTACGTGTTTAGAAATTTTTTGTCATTGTGGAAGTCTTTGGAAACTGTTATAATGCAAAAACATAATCGCTTCCAAATCGTACTCTCTCCGATGCATCTTTCTGTACGTTGCTTGCTCACCCTCCTCGTGTGAGGAGCTTTCTTTCATCTCCGCTCCCTTTAGGCAGGTGTAGTGTCACCATCGGCCGGCACGCAGCGCAGAAAGTGTGGAAAGACATTAGCTGTGCATTGAAAGAAGATAAAAAAATATGAGAGGAATAGCCACTCGTTGGCGAACAATTAAAGATCAGTGGCTAGCTAATCCAATCCTATAAGAGAATGGAAATGAACGGACGCCCAACAAACGAAAATAAAACGTTATCCTCATTTTGTTTGCGATATTGCAAACTAAATGAAAGTTTATTCTCAGGAGAAATCACAAGTCTCGATAATAATTTCGATTTAGATAAAAGGAGAAAATACAAGCAGAAATATCTTGGATTTTGTTGCCTCTGCCACTACTTATAAATTCATCATAGAAAACGGCGACATGCGACTTCTGTTTTACGCGACCCACGTGCCGCGATGCGAACACCATTAAAATTCATCGCTCCACCTTTCATACATCACCATCCCCCCCCCCCCCCCCCCCCCTTTTTTTTTAGTGTGTGTGCGCGTGCGTACTGCAGTGATGCTTTTCGTAACAAAATTACGTCGGCATTTCTCGCAGTGTAAGCCTCAAGCAAGAAAAGTAGAAAAGATAGTCCTCTTCTTTTTCTCAGTGGGTGTCGCGTCCACTTGTATTACGCAATTATTCTAAGCTAGACGCAGTTTCACCGGGCAGCTGAAGAGAAGGAGAGTCGCACAACGTACTTCCGAAGCAAAAACGGTGAATGGAGCAGCAGATATCGACCGCAGCAGTATCCGCTAATCGGCTCTGATGAACGCTGGGTCCCGAGCGGCCACCATTTGCGCGCCCTGTTCATTATTCACACGGCCACGATCCTTCCCTCGCTGTCCACGCTCCAAGAACGTTCCTGCTTCACTGTACGCTGCTCAACCATCTTCTTTAATTTAAAAAATTTGCTCCATTGAATTCTTTCTTTGACTTCTATTGTCTTCCCACTCAGGTCTGATTTTTATATGTTTGTAAGTGGGTAGTATTGCTGCTAAATTTCTGGCCTGGTCTCGCCCTTATCCCCCCATTATTAATGATGCCAATTTCACGGATCGTGACCTTTCCAACTGCGCCTTTTTTGCTTGCTTTAATAGCACGTTTACTTCATGCTTGCTGAATCGTGATGAAGAATACTACGCAGGCGAACAAAAAAACGGTAAAAAAATGCAGATGCGCTGTCTATTCTCATACTGACTTATGCACTGCGCTATAGTCGTAATTTGTTAGCTCTATTTCAAGACGTGCCTAGGTAGCGAACTTAATCAGATCCCTTTGAGAAGAAGTCGGTGTAGGGCGCGCAGCGTTTTTTGAAACGAGGACGATAGCAGACGAGCAAGACGTCGGCACCTTCGCTTAATATTTTGGAAAGTTTATTGTTAATTAGTACTTTGGTTTGATGACAACCAGCGTACCCAAAAATTTGCCATCGGTATGAAACAAAGTGCTGAAACGTTTTGAAACTGCATGTAGCGTTAGAAAACGGAATATCATGCTTTTATCATTAGTTAAAAAAACTTTGTGCTTATTACGTGTATTCGTGATCAAATCAGTAATTTGCTGTAATATATATTGAGTAGGGGCTTCCTCTATAAAAGGAAAAAGAGCAGAGACGGAAATAATTAAAATGCGAGAAAACGATCCTTCTAGTTTATGCAGAACAATTACTATACGCCAGCGATAAACGATTAGGAAGTTCTGAGCGACATAAAAAGGCAATACATATTGTTAAGGGAAACTTACAAAGCGGTAAACGCCAGATAACTCTCAGAAGCACACACCACCATCACGAACCCAGCTTAGCCTGAGCGTCGTCTTCTTCACCAGTGCGTCGTCGTCATCTAGATATTGCGCACCGTAACAGTATTCCCCGCGCGGGAGAAGCACCGTCCCGGTGCTGCCTACACAGGAGAACTTGAATGGTATGGTTTCAGACGGGCGACGGGCACAATTTCTGGATGAGGGGTTGTGGAAGGATACTTGGGCTGTAGAGGAGCGATCTCATAGGTCACATCGGTGACTTGTCGCAGGACGCAGTAAGGACCTACGTGACGAGGCAGAAGTTTCTCGCACATCCCCACACGACGGGTCGGAAGCCAAAGAAGCACGAGGGAACCAGGAGGGTAGTGGACGTCTCGGTGATGTAGGTCATAACGAGGCTTTTGGGAGCACTGAGACGCGCCAAGCCGGTCTCGAGCAATGTGGCGGGTGGCATCAGCGTGGGCGATGGCGTCCGAAGCGTAACTACAGGAAGAGTTGTCAAGAGGCAGCAAGGTGTCGAAGGGGAGTAAAGGGTTGCGGCCGAAAAGTAGATAAAAGGGAGAGTATCTGGCGGTATCATGGCGTGAGGAGTTATAGGCGAACGTGACGAAAGGTAAGCAGATGTCCCAGTCACGATGGTGATCGGACACATACATAGATAGCATGCGGATGGTTTGCGGATGGTAGGCCGTGGTGAATTGGTGACGAGTAGCTTATGAGCGGAGAAGGTCATGAACTACTTTAGAAAGGAAACAGCGGCCACGATCTGTGAGCAGTTGACGCGGAGCGCCATGAATCAAGATTACGTCATGCAAAAGAATGTCGGCAACGTCGGAGGCGCAGCTGGTGGGGATGGCCCTGGTTACAGCATATCGGGTAGTATAATCAGTCGCCACAGCCATCCATTTGTTTCCAGAAGTCGACGTCGGAAAAGGCCGAAGAAGATCGAGGCCCACACGAGAAAACGGTTCAGTCGGCACTGAGATTGGTTGCAGGGGCCCACTAGGTTGAAGATGGTGTCTTACGGCGCTGACATAGCTCACAAGCGGCGACGTAGCGACGGACAGAGCGGTAGAGACCAGGCCAGAAAAATCGTCGTCGCACACGGTCGTACGTGCGTGATACTCCCAAGTGTCCTGCCGTAGGGACGTCGTGAAGTTGGGCGAGGACAGTAGAGCGCAGATGAGCCGGAACAACCAGTAAAAGGTCCGCGCCATCTGGGCGCATATTGCGTCTATATAATGTCTCGTTATGGAGCACTAACATGCTGACGGAAGAATCGGGGTTGTTGCGCAGCTGGTCTATAATTGGTTGCAGGGCAGGATCACGACGCTGTTCGGAGGCGATATTTATAAAGTCCGCGATGGACAAAATGTAGTCGT
Organism: Amblyomma maculatum; assembly: GCF_055883805.1. NCBI lineage: Eukaryota > Metazoa > Arthropoda > Arachnida > Ixodida > Ixodidae > Amblyomma > Amblyomma maculatum. The sequence goes on along the minus strand of NC_139347.1, from coordinate 14,454,225 downwards.
CAGCAGTATGGTCGGACAAATCGAGAGAATCTACGGGATGGCGGGACAAGCAGTCAGCGTCTTGGTGTAAGTGGCCGGACTTGTATACCACAGTAAATTCGTACTCTTGTATTCGCAAGGCCCAGCGACCTAAACGGCCAGTGGGGTCCTTAAGTGAGGACAGCCAACACAAAGCATGATGGCCTGTCACTACACAGAAGGACCGCCAAAACAAATAAGGGCGAAATTTGGTCAGCGCCTAAACAAGTGCAAGGCATTCCCGCTCTGTAATTGAATAATTGCGCTCAGTGGACGAAAGCAGGCGGCTGGCATAAGCAATGACGCGGGAGGACCCATGTTGGGATTGGGCAAGGACAGCACCAATATTATGGCCGCTAGCGTCGGTGCGCAGTTCGGTAGGTGCAGAAGGATCGAAGTGCGCCAGAACAGGTTGTGTTGAGGGCGCAAATAAGCGTCGTGAAGGGATAGGCTTGGTCACAACCCCATGTGAAAGGTACTTTTTTCTTCAGAAGAGAGGTAAGCGGACCAGTATGCGAAGTTCCGAATGAAGCGGCGGAAGTAGGAGCAAAGGCCAAGGAAGCTTCGCACGTCACTTGAGCTACGCGGGGTAGGGAACTCGCGCACGGCTCGAACCTTGTCAGGGTCGGGCTGCACACCATTTGCATCAACCAAATGACTCAGGACTTTGATTTGGCGCCTACCGAAGCTGCATTTTTGGCGTTCAGTTGAAGACCGGCGCGGCGAAAAACGGCCAGGACCGTAAAAATATTTTCGAGAGGACAGAAAATGGCTATAGTCAAAACTCGCTGGGAGCATTTCGACAATATCCGGACGTATTTCTATCAGACAGTTTTGGCTCTTCGCGCAAAAAGGTAGCTGCTCTGAAGAAGATATTTGGACAGCAGTTTAATGAATCTTAGCAATGGTGACTAGCAAAGCACTCTTTCTAGCTTGGGAAAGCCACGCTTGCGGAAAAAAAATGTCATGGCTCAAGGCCCACATTTACGTAAGTTTATTTTGAGCACATCAAGTTCACTGAAAAATATTATATTGAGCGCGCAAGCAGAGAATCTAAACGTTTTAAAATGTCCTCTATACTGTATACATGGCAGAGGGAGGGTAACGTTACCTAAGAGAAGGCGTACAAATTGCACAACGAATAAAAGAGGCATGGAAGTGGTTGTTGACGTCAGCGCAAGCGTCGGCTTTCAGAAGAAAAATAACGAACATGACTGTCTGATTGGGTAAATGGCAGTTGACATGACCGTGCACTGGCTACTCATAGGGTTGTGTGACATCCGGAGATCACGTGACATGTCCGAACTGGCAAGCGTTGCCAGCTCGGATTTTGCGTTTGAGACCTGATAGTGAGGCCGGAATCCAGCCTTCCAGGGCCTTTCAACATGCGAGATAGACTGCTCCTGGGCCAGGCAGGCTCTTCGTGCGACTTGTTGGTGGTGGTGGTAGTGGTTATTTTATTTATATACAAAAGAAAGAAAAAGAGTTTTGCCAGCCCCGGTATCTGCTGATATCTGAAGCACCTGAACTGGGGCGGCGGAAATAAAGGGAAAGCAAGCAAGGGGTAGAGGAAATCAAAGAGGTGAGCGACAGGGAGAAAGGAAAGGGTAAACGGAGATTCAGATCTATGTCACGGGGTATTTCACACAATGTGGTGTATTACTAACGTGGTGCAGTTATTATGTGGGATAATAGGCGCAGAAATAAGATATTTCTGATTAAGAGAGGAGAAATATTAGTAGATATTTATCATTGTTACACATGGTATTCAGCGAAAGTTTCACAGCTTACTTGGTAGAACTTTTTCATAGCCAGATTTAACTGCCATCGGTACGATGCGCTGAGCGTAGCATCATCGCCACTGGCGTCCTTGGCTGGCTATGAGTCGAGACGCGGTTGCCCTTTTTTCTTATATCCATTGATCGACGTCGCGGCTGTTTCCATCGCGCAATGGAGCAACGTGACGTCACCCACGGGATCAATCACGTGCACCACCCATCACTCTCTCCTCCCCTCCAAGTTTGAAAGGTCAAAGGTCACACAAAGGTCAAGGGTCAAGGTCATGACATTGTGGTGCGACACCGAAGGGGTACACAAGGTTGCACTTCTAGTGATCGGATGTTTTGGGGAAAGGAAGGCACTGTATATTTGTTAATAGCCACACTCTCCTATCACTTCTTGAATATCAATGGATAGTCCACGCTGACATTGTGGGTTGGTTCATAGGGAAAGAAAGGCACAGTATCTGTTCTGTTTTGTTGCGAAAGCAACACTACGCTAGTCGTCGAGCCATTTCGAGTGGCACAGCGTGGGCCGAGATGCGCATGCGCGCGGAGCCGCGCGACGTCAGAAGCAGCAGCTGGTGTGTCGGAGCTGCCTTCGCGGCCGAACTCCGCCGCGCGCTCGAGAAGTGACGTCATAACCATAGCCGGCGCCAGCTGCGAATCGCTTTCTCTCCGTTGGTTATGCGGAGAAGAGGTGTGTTTGTGGCGTATATATAGCTAGGAGCGCGCGACCAGGGGCTGGTACAGGTTGGTCACCACCGCTTGCGGCGGGGGCTAGCCTGGCATCGAATTTTTATCTGTTGAAAGCCGTCATTGCACACGCCACCGCTAGAGGTGGACGACGGCTGTTGTTGCGGCGCGCGTCTCTCTTTCCCTCTTCCTTTTCTTTCTTCTCTATATTCTCTTCTATCTGCACGAGGCAGCGGAGGTGGCTCTGTCGTGTTAGCCCAGGCAGGGGGGGGGGGGCGCCGTTGCACCCGCGCCGGAACGCTGCCAGAGAAAGCAGTCCAGACACCGAGCTCCCAAGCGACGAAATGAACCCCCGTTTATTCTCGCACTCCGCTTTTATACGCTTGCGCCACACTTGCGCCACAGATACGCTAGCGCCACTTTCGCAGTCGCAGCTGCCAGCCAAGCCAAGCCAAACCAAAACAGATGATAACAGCACATCCCCCTTTTCAAGCACTATTAACTTTACATGCATACACTTCAAAATAACATTGGAACACACCCAAGAAAACACGACAGAACACAGTCACTCCAGCATCAGTCGTCCACGCCCAGCCTTATGGGTTTGCGAACAACTCTTCCAAATCTGGTCGTAGTTACAATTTTAGCTTGAGAATTGCCACCGTCAGTCTCCGTCTGAGTTAGAGGCACCAAAGCTTCCGGAGCTTCGTCAAATTGGTTGTCTACTCCAGTTACCAATCCGGCCCTGCTGGGCTGTTCCTGACCATCCGGAAATTCGTAGTTCCCGCTATCTACCCGGTCTTTTGGGAGACGGTTAAGCATTCTCCTGTTTCGACGGACTTCAACCCCGTTTTCCGTTTGAACACGGTATGAACGCGGCTGTAGTGCTGCTCCGAGCACTGTACCTTTGGTACGGAGATCAGTCACCCACACCACATCACCTGCTTCCAGCTTTGGGAGATTTTTAGACCGGTGACGTCGGTCGAAGTGGCGGCTTTGCTCCTTTCTGACTTTACGGTCCTAGGCTGCCGCTTCTTGTAGACAGCATTGTCCCGGATTGCGGTGCGAAGGCAGCATTGGGACTCTCGTCCTAAGCCTTCTACCCATCAGTATCTCCGCTGGGCTGACGTTCAGAACACCAGGTGTGGCCCTATAAGCCAGCAAGGCTAAGTAAGGGTCGTCCGATTTTAGAATGAGATTCTTAACCGTCTTTACCATACGTTCGACTTCCCCGTTTCCCTGGGGGTGCCTCGGACTCGAGGTGACATGACGGAAGCCATACAGTTTTGCAAATTTCTCGAACTCGGCACTGACAAATTGGGGACCATTGTCGGTCACCACACACTCGGGAATGCCATGTCTCGCAAAAATGCTTTTCATTCGGCTTATCACGGTAGCAGACTTTGTTGACGGAAGAATGGCAATCTCTGGGTATCGCGAAAGATAGTCTACTACGAGAAGATATTGCTGTCCCTGAATTTGAAACAGATCGACCCCTACACTCTCCCAAGGAAAAGAGAGCGTTGGCGATGCAATCATCGGTTCGATCTGTTCTGGCGCATGCCTCGCGCAAACGCTGCACTGTTTCACGAATTGCGCTATCTCAGTGCTAAGTCCCGGCCACCAGACAGAACCTTTAGCCCCACTGCGGCATCGCGAGATGCCTTGGTGACCGTCATGCAGTTTGCTTAGCGCTTCCTTGCGAAGGGTCTGAGGAATGATAAGCCTCATACCTTTGAGCAGAAACCCGTTCACCAAAGTAATGCATGCACGTTCCTGCCAGTATGGCAGAAGATAACAGGGAACATTTTGTTTCCTGGGCCACCCTTTTTTGCACACTGTGCGCAAGCTTCGACACACTTCGTCTTTTGCTTGACCTTCTTTTACTCTTTTCAAGAAATCGTCGCCTGTTTCTAAACCCAGTAAACAAGCTTTCGAGTAAGCGGTTACCTCTGAGACAGTTAAACAGCTTTCCACTTTCGTACGAGCTAACGGCGAACGTGAAAGAGTATCAGCAGTGGTTAGCGATTTGCCTGGTACATATAATACAGAAAAACTGTATCGCATCAGGCGCAGACGAAAACGTTGAATTCTTGGGGGCATAGCGTCGATTGCCATGTGACCCAACAGCGACACCAAGGGCTTGTGGTCAGTTTCAAAAACAACTTCCAGACCACGTATATACTCATCAAACCTTTCCGCTGCCCACGTCAACGCCAGCGCCTCCTTTTCGATCTGGGAGTACCGTTGCTCGGTTTTGGTGAGCGAACGAGAAGCGAATGCAACTGGTCTACGTTGCCCGTCTTTTTGCTTTTGAAACAAAACTGCTCCCAGACCAAAAGACGATGCGTCAGCTGAAAGAGTGCTTTGTAGCGAAGCGTCGTACAAAGCCATGCATTGCGCTGAACAAATGAGCTCTTTGAGTTCTTGGAACGCTTTTTCCTGATTGCTGTCCCAGACCCAGTCCCTATCCTTGTGCAAAAGAACACGCATGGGAGCAGTCACTTGGGCTAAATGTGGCAGGAAGCGGCCCAAATGATTCGCCATGCCCAAAATGCTTCTAAGCTCAGTAACGTTTCTGGGTGCTCTCAAATCTTTTATAGCACTGACCTTCGCTGGATCAGGATGAATACCTTCCTCATTCAAAATGTGACCCAAAAAACGCACTTGCCTAACCCCGAATAAGCATTTCTCTTTGTTTAATGTCACATTTGCCCTTGCTAGGCGTGTGATCACGTTACTTAAACGCTCATCGTGTTGAGCTTTGCTTTCGCCAAACACTAGGACATCGTCCATGAAATTAACGACCCCCGGCAGGCCACCTAGTATCTCAGACATTCTCTTTTGGAAGTATTCCGGAGCGGAGGTAATTCCAAAGGGTAGTCGCGTGAAACAGTATCTACCGAAGGGTGTTAAGAACGTGGTTAGCTCTTCCGAGTCTTTACTGAGTCGCACCTGGTGGAAGCCTGAGTTGGCATCGAGCTTTGAAAACCATTTCGCTCCCGACAGTGACCCTAGAGCTTGATCCACAGTTGGTAACGTAAATCGCTCTCGAACTACGCATTTGTTCAATTTAGTGAGGTCTACGCAAACTCTCAGGTCTCCTGAGGGTTTCACTACCGGAACTATTCCGGCGCACCATTTGGTGGGCCCATCCACTTTCCTGATTATGCCTAAACGCTCCATTTTATCTATTTCGCGCTTCAGGGATTCCCTCAGGGGAATTGGTACCCTGCGTGGAGCGCTTATGGCATGCGGGATAGCGCCAGCTTGTAGCCTGATGGTGTACTGCCCTGGCATCGTACCTCGACCGCGGAACATTTCTGGAAAACGCGTCTCGTACTGCAGGTTTCCCGACTCGACCGCGTCTGCAAATTTCACGATACCTAAGACCTCAAGTGCAGGTAATCCTAGAAGGACGTCGCGTAACGGACTGACAACGTAGCATGTTTGATACACAGTTTTCTCTTTCCATGCGATCTCTGCTACGAATTTGCCTAGTACGTTAAGCTTACTGCCTCCTGCACCTAGCAAGATTTGATCGGTTTTTACCAGTCGGGACGGTAATCCCGGAAACGTTGCTGGTAATACTGACACTTCAGCACCTGAGTCAACCTTTGCAAAAATGGGCACAGAATTAATGCGCACCTGAACAAATCGCGCTTTTCTGCATGCATCTATTGATCCCACGAAAGTCTCTCCAGTTTCCTGGTTGACCGCTGAGACGCGTAGCTCTCCAGTTTCCTGGTTGACCGCTGAGACGCGTACCTTTCGTTGAGCGGAAGCCGTTGCTTTCTTCAAGCAGGCCTTTGCGAAATGTCCCTTCTTGCCACAGTGAAGACACTTGGCAGCTCTGGCTGGGCACATTGTCCTGGGGTGGGCGTCGCCACTGCAGAAAGGACACCGCACCTCCGGCGTTCGTTGCCCATGCAGACGTCCCTTGTGCCTCTGTTGAACCACCGCGTCCACATTGGGGTCCTGGTCACGAATTTCCGATGACTGATGGCTGTGCTGTCCTCGTAGAGTACTTTGCTGCTGTTGGACGCTTTCCTTTAAGCGAGCCTTCGACAGTGCCGAAGCCAGCGTTAGCTGAGAATCCATTTGCAAAGCTTCCGAGAGCTTTGCGTCGCGGAGCCCGACAACCAGTCTGTCTCGGATCATTCGTTCTTTTAGTTCACCGTAGTCGCAACGTTCCGCCAAGCCGTGTAGCGCAGTGACGAACTGGTCTACCGACTCTCCTGGCATTTGTACGCGTCTGTGGAAACAGGCGCTTTCGTACACGATGTTCCTCTCTTTTACAAAGTGCCCGTCGAACGTTTTCTTTACGGTTTCATAGTTCTTGGCGTCTTCGTCAGATAGTGAAAACGTCTTGAATATGTCACGAGCTTGCCTCCCCATTGTGTACAACAGCGTTCGTACCTGAGCCTCCCCGGAGCATTCGTTGAGTCCCGTTGCATATCGGAAGTCGTCGAAATGTTCGATCCACGCCGGCCACTCTGACGTGCGGTCAAAGTCCAGCGGTGGCGGTTGCTGCAGTCCATGCAGCCGTATTGAAGGCGTCTTCGACATCGTGGATGGAAGGTGCCTGGCTCAGTGCGAAGATTCTTGACCATCTGACATCATGTCGTAGACGGCCACTTCTGACACCATGTGTTAGCCCAGGCAGGGGGGGCGCCGTTGCACCCGCGCCGGAACGCTGCCAGAGAAAGCAGTCCAGACACCGAGCTCCCAAGCGACGAAATGAACCCCCGTTTATTCTCGCACTCCGCTTTTATACACTTGCGCCACACTTGCGCCACAGATACACTAGCGCCACTTTCGCAGTCGCAGCTGCCAGCCAAGCCAAGCCAAACCAAAACAGATGATAACAGCACAGCTCAGCTACAGAGCCAGTAGCATGCCCGTGCATTTTCTTTTCCTTCTTTCTACAGCCACGACAACAACAACAATGGCCAGAATCTACCAACTATGGAGGAGAGCCCGGCCGCTGCTCAGCGGCGCAGAAGAGCGGAGAAGTTAAACTCATTTGAACCTGAGATGGTTGCCTGGCTGGTTGCTGCCGATAATAGAAGGAATGAGAGCCCAATCACAAGCTAATCCTAAGTGTAGCCATGCAGTTGTTACTTGCGCAACTCAACTAGGTTTGACCGGGGCTAAACAACTGCCAATGTTTTATGTGGACACCTGGACTGCATAGCAGCAGCCCCACGTTGTCATTTCCTGTGGATACCTGAACTGCATAGCAAAATCAAAGGGGTTCAAGGCTGCTGGACCAAATGTGGAGTGAAGGATTTGGCTGCGCGCGACCGAGCGTTGCAGTAAACACAACCAGCGTTCGTGAATGCATCAAAGTTACCGGCGTTGTAGGCAGAACCCACTTTCATTCCCTATATGCATGCGATGCCGACAGACGCTTGGAATGCACGATCTGTGGTGCTCCCAAAGCGGATTTTGCTGCTCACATTCTGACACGAGGCAGCAGAGGTGGCTCAGTTACAGAGCCAGTAGCAGGCCCGTGCATTTCCTTTTCCTCCTGTTACAGCCACAACAACTTTTGAACGCCGCAGCTGGTTGCCATGGTTACGGCTCATGCGCTGTTGCGGCTTCGGCTCTGTACAGCGACCTTGTATTTAAATGAAGTGTGAAACTTTCGCTTCAAAACAGTTTGTCCTCCTGCTCATAAATGTCAAATTGAAGCACATGGGAAGACCAGCTCAACCTATATCAGTGAAGCTTTCGCTTCAAAAGTGAAAGGACGCAAAATAAAATTCTTTAGGGGAGCCGGCGAAAGGGAGCCAGTAGGGAAATTTAGAACATGGGGACCCTATTGTTTGGGGGAATAGGGTAATCGAGGGCGAGAGTGCGTATGTCTAGAGTGATTACCGCACCACTCGCCTATTCACTGCAGCACTCCGAGCGTGTGCAATGTCGCCCCGCAATTTTCCTAGCTATCCCAATAACTGATACGGTACACCTATTCTAAAGCTCTCTTTAAGGTCTGCTACGTCGATGCTTTTTGCTTGACTTCGCGGATGCATTGACGGTGAGCGCAAAAATACTGAAAGATAGACAAAAGAAGCCGTCTACGCTTTATACATATAGCGAGCACGTGCACGTGCGCTTTTAGCCTTTTCGTGATTCCTCCTGATATTGTCATTGTGGCTAGCATTTGAGTGCAGCCAAGGGAAATCTACACGACTGTTTTTCCTGCGCTAGCATAGTCTCCTTCCTGGCGGCTTCCTTCCTTCCTACAACGATGGTAGTGCGAGAGAAAATGTGTGATAAAAAGGAGAATTCCCTTCAGAGGCAGAACCAAGGACGCTTGCTTTCACTTTCTAACAAGTATGAATATTATATATTGAGCGACAACAAACTACTGATCTCTATCCACCAACCTCAACTTATGCGGCGTTATTCCTTCGTGAAAGGATCACGGATTAATATACCAAGCTGCCCCACGGCTTGATAATTATATACGTAGATGCCAGAATTGACGGATCTGAAACGACAACTGCACTTCATTGTCCTTATAAGCAGGCGACATCCAGATATCAATTCGCAGAACCTCTTCTTTCTGTGCTGAGCTGGTTGCCGTCCAAGACGCGCTCCGCTCAGTATTTGACATTACCTTACTGCCTACAGCCAAAATTGTCATCCGCACCGACGCCCTTCAAGCAACATGTCTGCTCCACCGTGTCAGTCACAGCACAGAAATCTGCCAGAATATACATCGTCTTAGGCTTGCATCCGCAAACCGTTCAAATTGAGTGGGTCCCACGTGACCTACTCAGTTCGCAAAGCTCTACAGATTATGCAACCCGCCAGGTGACTCTACCCTCATCAATGCCACGCTTCCTTAGTATTGTATATGCCACCTTCCTCCTCACAAGTAAGGAGCATTCGAGGCGGCGCACACGGGCTCTTGTCCCTCTGTGTCCGGTCATCCTCCTCAGCGATCTTACCCCCGCAGAGAAGGTTGCGCTACGGAGGACCCGGATCGGGATTGCCCTCACACCTGCTGTAACACAAATGTGGCCTCAGTACCGATACTTATATCCACGTCCAGGTTGTCCTGTTTGCAACCCACACAATAATGAGGCAGATGATTACCACTTGTGGGTTTGCCCGGCGCTGAAGCCAACGAGAGTTTGGAATCTGACTGCAGCAGGCCTTTCGCCGAACAAATCATCTCTTTACATTTCTTGGACGCAGGGGTCTTATCATTGTTCCCTCTTGAACTTTATTAGAACAGCCAATCTTTTTTCTTTCATTTAAACCTCTTTTTAATATACGTTTGCATATTTCTTTATGCCCTGAGGCAATAAAATAACGTTACAAAAAATTAACCCGGTGTTTGGGGAGTGGTGCGCTTTTGCTAATAATTGCTATAATTTTCAGGCATTACTAAGGGTTGCGAATAATTTCAGCGACATTCCAGTATTTCTCATGACACAAAGAAACAGAAAAAAAAAATTCCAGAAAGAAGTTCAGTCAGAGAGAATTCGTACTTGGACTCGTACTCGGACTCGTAATCCTGTCATTTTAAGGATAGAGGCGACCTTGCTTTCTGCGCGTTAGTGAGTAGCAGAAAGGCGAGAGAGAGGGAGAAATGTACTTAATGAAATGAAAGGTGAAAAGGACGGCTGGTGACATAAACCCTGGTCTGCTTCTCACTACAGATGGGCAATATTACTTGATATGGATCTGATATTAAACTATTACTTTACGATGTACGCGGTACGATGTACGCGGTAACTGTCTTACTTGTAATAAGGGAGTAATTACTCATTGCATCCACCCAAGCGCAGCCATACGGCTACAAAGGAAAGCTATACAGCTTTCTCAGAAACTTCGTAGTTAAAGAAAAATTCGTCCTGATCCGGGAATTTTTCTTTCTGAGAAAGCTGTATAGCTTTCCTTTGTAGTCGTATGCCTGCGCTTGGGTGGATGCAATGAGTAATTACTCCCTTATTACAAATCTACTCCACCTTGGGGGATTCCCCTAAATATTTGACCAACTGTCTTACTTGTTTTCTGCGGACACCGTAACCGCGCCGTAAGGGAAGGGAGGAAGATGGGAGTGAAAGTGGAAAGAGAGAAAGAGGAGCCGTAATGGAGGGCTACGGAGTAATTTCGACCACCTGGGGATTTTTAACGTGCGCTGACATCGCACAGCGCACGGACGCCTCTTCGTTTCGCCTCCATCGAAACGCAGCCGCCGAGGTCGGGTTCGAACCCGGGTACTCCGGCACAGTAGTCGGGCGTCTCACCACTGCACCACCCCGGCGGGGCTAGCTGAGCCACCTCCGCTGCCTCGTGCGGACAGAAGAGAGAAAGTAGAGAAGAAAGAAAAAGAAGAGGGAGAGAAAGACGCGCGCCGCAACAACCGTCGTCCACCACCTACGTGGCGGCGGGTGCAATGACGGCCTACAAGATAAAGTTCGGTGGCTGACTAACCCCCGCCGCAAGCGGCGTTGACCTACCTGCCCTGACATCGCACAGCACACGGAAACTATTTCGTTACTCGAGGTGTGCCATGTCAGTACACGTTTTTTTTTTTCATTCCGCGAATTTTTGGGATCGGGATTAACACAAATTTTGGCAGTGTTGAGCATTTTTGGTAGACTCAAATTGCTTTGCAGGGAAGGAAAGGATGAGCGATTGTCGCGCGCCGTAAGAAAAGGGAGAACGTTGAGAGAAATAAGAGTAAATACTGAATTCTGGGGTACGGCGACGACGACCCCTCTTCACGGAACGAGTTGCATAAGCTGCCAGGCCTAAGATATATCTAAGTAGCTCTTTGTGGGATCAATAGCTTGCCATACTAGAAAACTACAGAGGCAGAAAGTGGCGGCAGAAAGTTAGGTGGGCGGATGAGATTAAGAAGTTCGCAGGGGTCAAGCGGATGCAGCTAGCACGGAACCGGGTTAAATGGAGAAATATGGGACAGGCTTTCGCCCTGCAGTGGGTATAGTCAGGCTGATAATGATGATGATAAAGGCAGAGAGAGAGAGACAGAAAACCTTTATTCCACGTAGGAATTCAGGGCACAAAGGCCCCTGGGTCCCCGCATGACCCCACAGAAATTCAAGTGTATATGTCCCTCAGGATCATAACACTTGCAGCTCTACCGGTGGCGATGGTCTGCACGGCCAGATCCTCCGAACGCAGCAGGGTCTCCCAGTCCTCCCAGGTCTTCAGTTGCTCTAGGCCCCGCGGCCAAATGTAGCAAATCAGGCCTGCGTCAGCTCGCTGAACGAGTACGTGTGCTCCTTCGTAAATCCCGGATTAGAGGCCACCTGAGCTCAGTTTAAAGAACCTCCAGCTAAAAGGTTGGCAGCCTCGTTTCCGGGATTCCCGGTGTGCGCAAGCACCCATATCAGCTCCACATGGCGGGGTGGGGGTGCATCGGGCGAGTCCAGTATGCTTAAAGCAGGGACATGGACTCGGTCTCGTGGAAAATTTAGTATTGCTGTTTTTGAATTGGTTAAAGTGTACTGGACTTCCATGCGGGTAATGGCTTATGCAATGCCAGCTTAATCTGCAGCTTCTGATGTGGTGTCTGGGGGGAGAGGTAATGTGATGAGAGGGGATGAGGAGGAAGCCACCACGGCTGCGGTCAAATCATCCCCCGTGCATGCAGCGTCCACCCATACGGCGTCCGACTCACCGCCATAATATTGGTGGAGCGCCTTGGCACGGGCTCTGCGGCGTTTATCATGGTAGGATGGATGCATATTTTTCGGGAGTGGCTTGATGAGTAGTCCTTGGTGGATGTGTCGAGGGATGGAGAGAAGGGTTGGGTCGTTAGCCGGTATTCTGATTCCAAGGGAGTCTAGGATACACCGTCCAGTGAAGTTTTGCGCGAGTCTGATGTACTGGGCCTGTCGGTGGGCCTCCACGAGCTCCCCAATTGTGTTGTGTAGACCCAAGCCTAGCGATCTGTCTGTGGGTGTGTTGAGGGGAAGGTGAAGTGCTACCTTGTATGCCTTGCGGATCAAGGCATCCAAAGCATTTATGTCATGTTTTGACAATATTAGGTAAGGAGTAGTGTAAAGCACGCGGCCGAGGACGAAGACATGGATGAGGCGACAAAGGTCGCGCTCCTTCACGCCCCTATGGTGGCCCGAAACTCTGCGGATGAGGTGCGATATCGCTCCTGCAGCCTGCCTGAGGTTCTTTAGGGTGGTGGTGTTTTTGCCATTGCTCTGGATATCTTGAGGCAGAAGAATGCGATATCACCCACCGCACAGTTCTCTCAACAGGGAGGAAGCTGCCATTTGCAGACAATTACAGACAGGCTCATACCCAAACCTACACATACTTAACAAAATTCATCCTACGATATACGCGGAAATATGTGCTTGGTGCGACGAAAGACCTACGTTATATCACATCACATAGGCCTGTCAAAACGTAGACGTGGTCCCCAAAATCCAAAACACGTGTGCGGAGCAATGGGAGACTCTGCTGTCCAGCGACCTCTGCAGGAGACCAGCAAAGTCTGGTACAGCGAGCTTAACGGGTGGCAGTGGCCAGCGAAGTCCTCAACTGAGGGAAACCGAACTTTGGGTAGAAGTGGACGAGGTCGACGGAGAAGACTCTTGTGGATGTGACAAGGAGATATCTCTGAACACGTCCCAAAAACTCCAAAACTGTATAGGGCTAAATAAAGTTTTTCCTGCCTTCCTTCCTTGCCAGCGCATTGAAACGTGTTGTTGCAGTGCCTGACATGTTGTTTTTAAAAGTGAGACCTTTTACTATGGCCCTCAGTAGCTTCTTCACCGTGTGCGCGTGTTTGATCAAATCATTTCAGTGCCAATAAATATTTTCTGCTCCCCCTGCTTGAACAGAGGCGAAACCACGGGACAGCTATGATGTCACTGAGCCGCCGGTGGCGGCATGAGGCAACCGTGCGCTCGCCTCTGCCTAATCACGTTAAAAGTATGACGTCACTCAATCGCAGCTACGCTTGAGCTTTGGCGCTTGCTCTGTCTAGATAGCCTCTGCTACCTTTTAGCCGGTGCCAATGAATCGGAACAGTTTTTGACAAGTGAACGGCAGCAATCCAGGACAGACGTCTCGTCAACTGTCTGCGTCTCAGAGGTTAAGACGACATGCCCAAACCGATCATCCAGTTGACGTAACTCGCTGAGGAGCTGTACCACAGAGACGAAGAGAGGCGGGTCGATTGAGAATGAAATCTTGACCCTGATTTCGGTTTCATCGCAACCGTGCGTTATTAAATTCTTAGACTTGTGCATAGCGCTACTTTACTTATAGGTTACTTTTTGTAATTGATCCAGTTCATTTCGAGATAGTCAAGGCGCTAAAACCTTTGGATGTCAAAAAGAGATGGCCTTATTGTCCACTGAGGTTTTGTCATTTAAGCGACACGCTGCAATTCGACACCAGCGTGCAAACGGTACGCCAGCTGAAATGTAGCAGAAAGGAATCCGCTGAAGCGCTCTCTCTCGAGCAGCATATGGTAAGCCTTGGGCGCTGCGTCGACGTGTCTGGCATCCAACTGGTGCATCTCTTCACTGCGCATGTCCGGCCCCTTGCTCTCCTCTCCCCCTCTCTCATTAGCTGTCTGGTCACAAGGTGTGTAGACCACGTGCTGCAGACGCGCGCGTGCGCGGGAAAGCAGCCCAGTGGGTGGAGACACCGAAAACAACTCTGGCTGCGAAAGAAAAGACGCGGCTGCCGCATTCTAATTAGCCTAATGTGTTGTTCCGCGCTATTCCCACGCGTTACGGCGTGTGTTTGTCACCCGCCTGTTTTTGGTTTCATTCGGGTCCGGTGCCAGAAATGTATTAGTACCCATTACGCAAGTGCTGGAAGGGCTGCGTACACCTATATTTTTGAACAAATTTAATTAACGGTATATCTCAAAGAGCCTAGTGCGAACAACGAATACTGGCTCGAAGCCAGTCCGAGATTGTTGACAGCTGGAAATGAAGCACTGCAGCTTTTCGGTTTGCATGCTTGCCAGGTTTCTAAATTGAGTCCTATTAGATAAGACGCGACCGTGTGGCTTTCGATTTAAGCTTCTATACTTCGAAATCAATATTCGGCCTTAATATAATTTTCGTAATTTTTTCCCTTCCAAATAATCATTACTGTTTCTACGACGGTGATTTCGCACAAAAAATCGCGTTTACCTAGAGTGCAATAGGAACGAATTTACTAGTATGCTCTTGACAGCTGGTAACCCTTATTGAAATACTACATGTGCCTCTCAGCAGTCGAGCGGCAGGATTAGCAGATAATTCGAAATGTTTGATTCTTTTTTGCTTCGTATTTTTGAAGTAGATTTTTGCGAGCATATTTCCCAGCGACACAGTTGTTCGCACGTAATAAGCGCATGTACATTTGTCAAGTAGATTAGAGAATGTGGAAAAAACTGGACGCCCTCAACCTCAAATATGAGAATTAAATTGATTTTTCCTTAGTTTCTAAACAAAATTTGATTGCCGAGATTAAAATTTGCTGTGTTCAATTGGAGTGAAGCCATATATGGGTACAACTTTCAGTGTCTTAGTCTCTATGGTAGCCTTTTAGTTCTTCAGAAGCATTGTCTAGGAACATGGATGGGAAACATTCCTCACCATTTCTGATGGCAGCGATTGTACATAACAGCAAACCACGACAGCTAAGACTTCAGAGACTACTGGGTTTACCTAAGGCTGTTAGACTCACCTAAGCTTGATAGACGTCGAGCGGCGTTATGTTCCCTTTGCCCGCCGACTAGTACAACGAGTCGCAAATGAAGCCCAAGCAACTGAACCAATCAGAAACAAAACACAGAAGACTGCTTTTCAGGTGGTGCGTAAAAAAATATCTGAGTCTTTAAATACCGGGACAAAAAAACCCTTCGCAGTAGAATTACTTACATTTAATATCCACTCATTATTAGTCAGAAAGATGTCTTTCCCTACAGCACCGTTATATCATTAACGAGCAGAGACAGACGAGGAACCCCTTTCCGACCATTTAAAAAGTATTTGGGTAATATAATGAAATAAAACTGGTATGCGCAAAACGTTGTTTTGATTTTTTTTAGAAATACAGCTCCCAGATTTCGGCTTAAATACTTTCTCGGAGAAAATAGACTTGTACAAAAAAAAAAAAAAAAATGTTCTTACTTTAATAAGTCGCCTAATTTTAATCACTACACAGAGCCAAATCACTGATCAAATTGTTTCACCGGCAGCCACTATCTGGCTGTCTTTCATGGCTGGATGGCTGTCGGGAGATGGGAAGCGTGTAGAGATGGTCAAGTTACAAACGCGAATTAATGAGATTCTTTTTGAAAACAAGGAGAAGAAATTGATATGTGCCGGGCATGTAATGCGAAGACAAGGTAGCCGATGGCTGCTTAGGGTGACAGAGAGTATTACAAGCGGAGGCAAGCGCATGAGGGGGTTGCTGAAAATTAGGTGGGCAAGGGATGTTAAGAAGTCTGGGGGGTCTAACTACCACAGGCCTGGTTTATAATTGGAGTAATATGCACGGCAATAGGTGCAGTCAAGCTGGTGATAAATACTATCTCTATTGGTTTCTTTGAAGAATGTACTGAGAATAGGCCCCCCTCCCCCTCGCCCCCCAATAGATAATTATGAGCGACGCTTATGCTCCGCGTTTAAAGATACGACGCCGTAGCGTTAATGGCCCCTACTCGTTCGCTCGAATGTGGTTCTTGCTCGCTTAATTTCCTATCGCTTAATTTCTGCTCCCATATCTCAGACATTCTGATTTGTACATAATCCTAAGCTGGCATGGTATGCACCTACAGTTCGTGAGCAACCACCTGACATAGATGTAAAGCTCTGCTTGAACCGAGATGGCATCACCTAGGAGTATCATGCCTGACTCGGCATCCAAAAGCCTTGGAAAGTTGATTCCTTTCCTAACCTCGCCCCTCAAATGAGCAAACCTAGTTGGCCCCATTTCCAACCTTGTTACGTTACACAACCCACCTATGAATCTGCGCTCGGCCTTGTCACCTGCCAACTGCAACCTGCCAGGGTCATGCACGAAATTCTTAGTTTTCAAAGTCAAGTTTTCGGCAGAACGTTAGCGCTTTAATACACGGGGATGAAATGGCTTGCACTCGAACAGGCATTCGAACTGGCCTGCACTCAAAAGCGTGAGACGCTCTTTAAACGCACTGCAGATATTGCCAGCGAAATCTGTGAGGTCGCACTTGAAAAGTTACCAGCATCCATTAGAGCCGTCGAAAGGGATCGTCGCACGTTCAAGATAAGGGTAGGCTGATAGCGTGCGCCGCTTCTTCGCAACCGAGCTAATTGTTTCATTTGATGTTATTTCATTTAGTTCTTTTCAGTTACCAGAGACGGAATTAGGGCGGTTTCACAGCGAAAATGTTCGTTAGAGTCATTCAAGCCGCAATGCGATTTTCGCGCAGAGCTTTCGCAAGCAGCAAATTCCCAGAAAGCGCTGCGACACGGTTTGCCACGCTGTCGCGCCTTCCATTTACTTTTTACTGCACCTGTAGACTAAATAGGAACTGGAAGGGTAGCCGCAGAAGGGATGCGCTAATGCTAACGTGACATGCTCTTAAAGGCTGAGCTTAACTGTCCCTCATACGTTTATTGATAAAATAATAACGTAATAACATGTTTTCCCTGATACGAATATTGTCCTTGGTAAAGTAACGTTTATCATTTATGACGGGAAAAATGATTTGTTATATGAGGGAGTTTTATCCTCACTTGTCGTTTCCCGATTAGAATATGCTGAGTTTTTTTCTGAATGATGCATCAATAACGACAAAAAATGGCAGTACTATTGACAAGTGTTTATTCTGATTCCATCCAAATCATTTCAATTGCTGGCTTTTTTGCCAGTGTTAACAAAAGGGACAGAGAGACATATATTACGTAGTGAAGAATCCAAAGCAAAGCAATTTAATATTAATTTCTTATGTGGAGCTCAGTCCTATCAGTAGCGGCGAAAAGACAACAGGTCGCGTCGCACGATTCGATCACAGTCCGTTTTAAGAAAGAAATTTAGTTATTGACTTACCCCACCTCACGACGCCGACGTACTACTTGGAGGCCAGGTGTGTCCAGGGTTACATTGCGCCTGACCGATCTTGCCTTAATAGGAAATGTCTAATTACTGCAACCATTTTGTTGATTTGAGTCAGGCTTCAGTTTCCGATGGGTTGTTGCATGATGCGGAAGTTTCCTACTTTTTTACTTCCAAACGTTTTGCTGGTGCCAACGCGCTATCCTGACGGCACCGCCACATATATTTTTTTGGTGCTGCAGAGGCTTCTTGGGATGGCTTTCTTGCGTGTGCACCTAAGAGAGAAGCTAGTCACGGCAGCGAATGAAGACAGTTGCTCGCGCTCTTATTCAGCGAAGAAAGAAAGTAGAAACAGATGATGGAGTTCAGCACGCGAGGAAGTCATTTTACTAGTGAAAGGAGCAACGTGGCAGGGGAAGCTAAGAATTGCCATTCACTGAGCCCTGTGGAGAGTGCCTAACTAAGGCTATATCGTCAGGCATGGGGTGATTAAAACACTTATTGATGTTTTAGAGCTATTTGAATTTGCACTACAAAAAGCTGTTGGTTGCTGACGTCCTCTTCACAAGTTACACACACGCGAGCATAAACTACGCACATTAACGGAAAGGCGCTGCTGCCGAGTAGGTGCATTAATTATAACTAAAAAAAAATGCTGGAGGTGATGGCATACATAAGAAGAATGTGAACGGAAAGCTCTTTAGGTACGTCGATAAGTCAGCACATGTTAGCTATGAAAGAGATGTTATCCCGTGAGTGTTCTTGTTTCCTCTCTTTCACAGCGCAGCGGCTGCGGCCGGCAATCAGCCATTTGAACAGCGAATGCGTTTAACCGGTCGCTCATTAGACTAGCTTTGAATATTCGCGGAAATTCACACGCATTCCGAAAAGCACTCACTCTTCGCTCCTTGATCATATGAAATAAGGAGGGCTAAATGAATATATAAAATAAAGAAACAAAGGCGGAGTTTGAGTTCTTGACTCGACATTTGTCAAGCTTTCGTATATCGCGATCGACTTCAAGATGGCTTTGCTGGCGTCATTTTGACAACGCCTACAGGGTACCCAGGGTGAACCCTTCTCACTTTCTGTACGCTAAGCTTGTTTTTTTTTTAATTTCTTTGAAGCAAATGCTACTTCAGTTCATAAAGCTGTTAGTGTTTAAATTTTCACATTTCTTCCGTAGCGAGGGAAAATAGTCTAGGATCGCAGCTCCCCATTTTAGACTGAGGTGCCTCTCAGAGGGACATATGACGATGCTGAAAAGGAATACCATAAGAGCCTTTTTTGCACATCGCCCATTTCGAGCCTTCGATGCGCCAACGTGCGGTCGAAGGTCGGCTAAAAGACTTTTTTTTATTTTTTATTGCGCAAGGTCGGCTAAAGGTGAAAGTCTCTGAAGCCTTCATCCAAGAATTCATTCTCCTTAAATGCAGAGCAAAAGGCTGCGGCAGACCTTGTCCTCATCGCAAACCGGCGTATACACATTGGTATTGGGGATCGAACTCCGCACATTAGGCGTGCACTTGCTGGTGACCTAGTGTGAGAGTGAAAATGTATTCGTTTCTTTTGGATTGTCCTAACCCGGATGAGCTTTCTTGGTATTAAGTAAGCAAAGCAATAATAACTAATGCCTTACAGTAAACCTTGCGCATTTCTCTTGCTCGATGTCATGTCGCCCAAGAACAAAAATTAGCAAAGAAAATACACTTTTTTGATGACATAGTACTGGATGCCATATAAGGAAAAGTACTGTGTCGCTTACATAACTCACATGACCGCAAGCTCAGTGCTGCTGACCGGAAATGACAGTTATAAGTTCCGCGTAGGCTCATTGTGTCCATTATCAGCCACTTTCAGAAATATTTGATAAGCGTCATCTACTTGACACGAAGAGACGTCTAACTGAATGCAGACAGACTTGCAGGAGTTCGCGAACACCTCCGTGAAAGGATATAGAAATCCCTATCTTAAGCATCAAACGTTCTTACGGATTCGCTAACGGACATAGCTGGCCTTGCCATGATTGGTAAATGTGCAATGCGTTTTTAATTTTTGTTTGTTTGCGAAAAGATGATAGTTTTTGTTTTTAGTTTCAAGAAAATGTGTGCTTTAATCAAATGCATAAAGATAACTATTGTGAATAGATAAAGAAGGTAAATAATAAGTTTTTACAAGCAGTTCAAATCATTATGAAAAGCTAAATACATATTAATGCGGCAGTATGTTGACATTTTGTTGCATTGCGCTTTTTTATGTGACATTTCAATTGTCCATTAAAATTTGCAATCAATCCGAATAGCATTTGCTGGCGAGATTCAATACAGTCAAATCCATGCATTTGGCTCTGCTTAACATTCGAAACATTGGCAAGCCGTTTGAATCTTTATGAGAAAATAACGTAGAGCGAACAGGAAAACATTGCCACAATGCTCGCCTTTGAGACGAATGCCTGTTGCCCGCATCAGAGCAAATTAATAAAGCTTTATTTTCCAGCTAAATAAAGAAGAAATAAATGAGGAACGAAAAATATGTTTGCTATATTTTAAACCCATCTACGCCTTAGTCTGCCTCAGTTGGCATTCGATGCGCAATAGCCACCCTACGGCGCAACGGGCTCGCAGTCTTCGCGCGAGGAACGACCTAACTATTCTGGGGCACAGAAAGCTCATTTTTGCGGCCTGTTTTCTATACTTTCTTATTTTCTCTGTAAGCCTCCGGGCCGACGCGGCTTTTCGACCGTGGCTCCATGCTTTTCACTGAACGGCGAAAATCCGCCCTCTAGCATTGCCGCCTTGCTGAAGACAGCGCCCGACAAAACGCGAGAGAAGCAGACACGAAGCAAAATCAAATCTGAAACCCCGCATTTGTGCCATTTCCAGGCTGCTCTTGAGCCGGCCGGAATGGGCGTGCGTTTGAACTGCTCCGCCGTAAAATCTATCGACGCACACGCGGCCGTTGCTTTTACAGTCGCAAAGCGACCCGTGGCGCGGTGATATACAGGAACCTGGGTCATGCCCGCGGATTCACCGAATTCTCTGGCCCAACGTTATTTTTTGGGAGGCCTCCTCTCTTATGCGACCCTTTACGCGTAGCGTCTTTGCTTCAAGTTCGCACTTATTGCCGCCGCTTTCGACGTCATTTCAACGCCTCTTACAGTCGAATGCTACGCGAAGGAAGTCAAATAAATGGACACCATGTTTAACATTTGTACAAATACACGACACGCAGAAAGCTTCTTTATATTGGCCTGCGATCTCGTAGGAACAACCTCGGTTACGAGTTCTTGCTGTGCGTCACAGAGCACGAAAAAGAGAGCAACTAGAGAAAGAAGTGCTGAAAAACAGGGGAATAACCGCGAACGGAAAGAAACTCAAGCCACCAGAACCATCATTGCCCTGTGCCAATCCTCTTTCTGTCGCAAGAATTCGTATAAGGGTGTCCAAACAATAATACGATTAGAAGCAATTGCTGGCACAAGAAAATAGCGAAGAAGAACTGAGGAAAAGGTTTAGGTAGACTCAGCGCTTTTCTTTGTACAGTTGAACCTCCGGCCTGAAAATGAAGGCATTAGGGCACTTGCCGCTAGTCGGAAAAGAAATGAGGCCATCTTGGCCGAGCTTAAATGGTGATGCTGATGCATTGCATACCGATAGTGCTGTGAGGTAAGGACTTGTGGCCAGTTATCTCAGAACTCCCTGCAGTGACTTTTCAAGGACATGCGAAAGCGGAAGGAATAAAAGCACTTCGCTTTCAAATGCATCTGTTAAGGAGAAAACTAGTCTGCGTTCGCTGATATATACTGCTCTTACTGAAACATCCACAAACAAATACATTGAGGCTGTTCGTTCGCTGCATAAGGACATTCTTGTTGCAAAAGCAGGCGGTTAACCAAAGACTTCAGGACAAGGGTCACTCGGCTGCGCGCTCACACGTCTCTCAACACAGAAAGTGCATTATTAACGCTGACTGCGGGCTATTGACCAAGCAAAAGGAACAAGATGTTCCTTTACTGCGGATAGCCTGCCGCGTATTTTGATATCATCTATTTTATACCTCATGCTTGACAGCGGGCAGTTTTCCAGAAACGTTAAGCTGACTTTACAGCAGTGCAGCATGCCTTAGTTACGACACAAATGCAATCGTTTTTTACAGCAGTGAAATGCAAACGCAATCGACGTTTCGCTGGATAACAGATGTTGTCGTGGGTTTCCAGTAACGAAGCTTCTTTCTGCCTGACTGCCGGGGAGCAGACGCCATTTGTTGCTTATATCCTACGTAGCCAAAACCAACTTGGCAAATGTTTAACAGCGTTTATGGTTGATTGTGATTGCGGAACATTCGCCGAGTTAATACCGAAAAGAGTAAACGTGGAATACGGCAGTCTCTTTGGGAGTGAGCAACAGATGTCGGCTGGATAGCACTGAAAAGCGGACGAGAAAACACAACGCATGAAAGAACAGACGAGCGGGGACTAGGAAATGCGCCGTCCGAAAAGAAATGCAAATTGTTGCTTTGGAGCGCAAAGCAAACAAGAAACACGGCCGCGAAGGCGAAGAGCCCATGTCCGGGAGGCGCAAACAGCTCCCGTGCTTCCTGACGCGTGAGCTATGCGCAGGGCGACATTTACGCACACGCATAAATCAACGTCTTTGAAATCGAGCAGGCGATAAAAACTAAACTGTGCATGTCCGGATTGCTTCCGCTTTTTTATGCGACTCTTCTTCTCCTTCATATGAAGGTCCATGATGTTTGCCCTTTCATTTTTTTTTTTCGAGGCTGCACACTAGCTCTCGGTGTTTGACATCGGAGCGTTTGTACACATATTCGTGATTTCTTTTTTTGAGCAGTCGGGTTATAGATGCCGTCTTGCATTCTGAAAGGTTCATTAAAATTCGCCCCTTCCACACAGCGTTGCAGGAAGGAACTGCAAAATACACCGAGTGCATCGCCAATTTGGAACCCGGAGGTTTATTCCCTAGAGATGAACGTTTCTAAGATTAATAAAGCGAAGCAGCTGTTTCCGAGTTAAATGCAGGTGAAAGCGCATTTTAAAGAGATACAGTTAAGGCCACCGTTCAGCGCCGACCATGGCAGTCGCAGCGTGTCGAGAAAATCTGAATTTGTCGAGAGGGCCATAAAGTCACGTGTTTAGTTTGGTTCGGTCAATGAAGTTTAATGTCCAAAAGCGACTCATGCAATAAGAGACGTCAT